>NW_021320190.1:538162-643534 GCF_001605985.2 Dendrobium catenatum | reverse complement strand
CGAGAATTTGACTTTTAATAGGACACAATGGAGAAAAAGGATTCATGTAGCCGACCCCACGTAGTGGGATAAAGGCTTGATGTTGTTGTTGTTGTTGTTGTATTTAATTTAAATATTTAAAAAAATAATATTAGATGCTAAACATATTTATTAAATTTTAAATTTTTTAAATCCCGCATAAATTTTAAAAAATCCTGCCATGGCTTGTGAGCTAGCTCGAGCTCGTTTACTGTGGGATGTGCTCGAGTTCGAGCTCGCCTTTTGAGTTCGACTTGATAAGGTCACTACTCGGCTCTTTTACACCCCTAATACAAGTGCATAAATTCTTATGACACAATTTATTTTGTCAAATTAATCATTGCATTAATTAATCATCGGTATAAAATGCAAAAGAGCATAGTCACAATTATTATTATTTTATTATAAGCCAATTGTTAGTTTATGAGATGACAACCTAGCTCTCAGGCTGCGATGGCATACTAGCACATAAATTTTGGAACCCCTCTAAGAGTGCTCATACTATAATTTAGTTGGATGCAAATACCTTGAGCTTGTTTTGGGAATGCTTTTTGGCATTCTTTCTTTTCAAATCTTCACATATCAGTATTTCAGTTTAGTGGGGAGCATGCAAACGAAAGTATTATAATTCGCAAGTACTCGGCTTGTCAACCATGAGCAAAACACTTTTAGAGTTGATTATCCATCTCTGTTGGGTAGCTAATGACTTTATTTCGAATAATATAACATATTACAGCAACAAGAAAATTACAGAATTAAGACTTGCACATACCTTCAACTAGTTTCATTTGCCTAACTCCCACTAAAATCAAGCATCTGTTTTTCTCTAACCTACCGTCGTGAATCTGCACAGTTGTTTCTAAATTGAATTACTTTTCTTTTCAACTTTCTCAATTAGAGTTTGTTTAGATATTGTTCTTTCAGTTTACTTAGAATTTATCTTTATATTGTTGGTCTTGTTAATGATTTCAACACACCCGTCATCTCCGAGTTTAATACGATGGCCATGTTCAGGCTGAGTAGAGAAGGAAAGTGAGGCCATTTACCTCCAGTCTTCTCCTGTCAAAAAGTGCCCAATGTGGCCAATGCAAATCTTTCTTGCTCTCTCTTGCGGAGAGCTTTCAAGTTATGCTAGAGTTTGCTTCCCGTTATGTCTCCTTTTTGTTGCATATTTAAAACTTCGATCTCTATGGTAAATGCTTATTCCATTTGATTCTGGAATTAGCAATATTCCATTTTATTCTTGAACTAACAATAGGGCATACCAACAACTCTACATGTTAGAATCATCCAGCCAGGGTACAGGTGCCAATACACTAGTTATCAGCAAATGTGGTTTGATTTGGTTGAAGCCATTGGTTTTTTTCATAATATATTTGGTTCAAGCTTCTTTCTGTATAGCTCATAAAATGGCATCCAAAAGAAAGCTTGCTTGCATGTTATTAATATTAAATCAAAGATCAGATTGGAATTCTCATCCGGGCTTGTAATTGAGGGATTTGTAAGCAGAGAACTGTAAGCTTATTGGCCATTTTTATCCTATTAAGGTCAAGTCAGATATTCTTTATTGTCAGGCTGAGTCTATGAAGGTAAATGAAAGAGTCTTGTGCGTGATCCACAAAGTTGTAAAATTGTATTGATAATGATAGATTGGTTCACGTTAGATGCAAATTTAATGAACCCATTCATAGAATGGTCACATGCTTCTGGTCATATCATACCCTATTCACATGTATCACTATCTTCTATGATGCACAGATACTTTTGTTGACCCTCATGTCATACCCAAAGGAACAAAAGGAAGAAGAAAGCAAAGTAAAAATCCAACGTATACATCTCATAACCGTTGGATCCATGAAACATGCCGAACTTCTCCAGGAATTCCACTCAAATCCCGCTGATTCCCTGCTGATTCGGCGCCGTTTGCGATCAGATCCCGTAAGTCGCGTGAAATCGCCTCGATCAAGCCTCCCTCAGCGTCGTTAAATACCGAATGAAGCCAAGGCTTTCGTTCGCTGCTTCCACACGACTCTCCCTCTCAACTCCAAACCGAAGCCATCATCTTCCACTCGAGCAGCCATCGCCAAAGCCAGTCCCTCCTCCGATCTCCGTCCAGCCCCGATTTCCTGTCCCGATCTCCAGGATGACGTCAGACCTCCTCCTCCCTTCGCCTATGCTTGCGTGAAAACTCCTCAAGCCGCACTAAGCCCGACCTCTCCCTCACTTAAGCCAACCCCAATCCTCTGCCCTAGCTCCCGCAGTTGCCTCCCAATCCTCACACAGAGAGAGAGAGAGAGAGAGAGAGAGAGACCTACCTCATTCGACGACTTTCCCTGCTGGTCCGATCGGAAGTAGCAATAGGAGCTCGTTGGCTGTGAAGGTAGCCGGCTACCTTTCACGTGCTTCTTGCAACCAAATCCTGTCCCAAACAGCCCTTTTGGGCATATTTTTTTTATATATATTAATAATATTATTATTATTACTATATTTAATTAAATTAATTATAATTAAATATTTAATTATATTTGATTATTATTATTAATAATTAATTTCAATTAAAATAAATTCTAATTAATTTTTATCATTATTATAGTTAATTATTATTATTAATAATTAACTATAATTACTACAAATTAATTATAATTAGTTATTTTAATTAAAATTAATTATTAATTATTATAATTAATTATGATTAATTATTTATTATAATTAGTTATTTTTAAATTATAATTCTTTTTTTATTATTATAACTAATTGTAATTAATTATAAAAAAATGATACTCTTTCCTCGATCTACGTGCTGACCTCGTGCAGGTATAATTTTCTAAACCCTAAACCTTTGAAAACTCATCCCGGTGCTTCGCCGCCTATGCACGCTTTCTCTAACGTGGTAGGAGGGAATTCGTTGCGATGCTTGCGACGGGACGGGTAATCAAAACCCCATTTTCGGCATTAGTATCGGACCGGAAACCAACTCATGCACACTTTTCTCTAGCGTGGTGGGAAGGGAACCCGGTGTGACGCCTACGGCGAGGCGGGGTCAATTATAAAATTGCTTATTTTAAACTGGTGCCCGAAAACCCATGCACGCCTTTCTCTGGAGTGGTGGGGAATAAATAAATTACGGCCGCGGTGTCCTTGTACGAGGGCACCTACCATGCACGCTTTTCTCTAGCGTGGAGGGAGGCCTAGTTTTCCATAGTTTTCCCCTAAACGGGGGAGACGTTGGGAGGCTGCCGAAATTTCGGGTGAAATATTACTATGCCCGGACCTGTTTTGAACTCAAGAGAACAAGCATTGGGACTCGAATGAACAACAGTGGACTCAGATTTGTGGACTTTTGAACTTGATTGAACACGAGCAGAGGACCTGAACAAAATTCAAATTATTAATCAAAGGTCAAAAATCAAATGAAATAAAATCAAGCCAGAACTGAAATTCAAATCAATATGAAAATGAGCTTAAACTCTACAAGAACTACAACAGAGCTTGAACCACACAAGAGACATGAACAAGCACTTGAACTTATACTTGGAACTCAAACTATGCAACATCAGGGGATCCGAACATAGAACTCAAGCTTGAACTCAATTTAAAATGAAATAAATTGAACAATATAACTTGAACTTGTACTCTGAACTCAAAACTGGAATGAGATGTGGAGAGCAAGGAACTCAAACTGAACTCAAGCTGGATCCGAAATAGAGACTTGAGTTTGAATGGGATGCCAAGAGTTGAAACCATAACGACATACAAGACTCAAGCATGAGCTGGACCTTGAACTCGGGTCTGATGAAATACATAGGACCAGGGCTTTGGATGAATGAACAAATCAGAGTCTAAATGCACAGTTCTCTAAGTTAACAATAAGCTACAAGGGAGAGATGAAGTCCCGATGCACATGAAAGATGTACGAATCCCTACAACAGTCCCTACAATGTCTGTTGATTGAAGAAGGCGATACTCGAGACCAATAATGGAAGATCCATCCCTACAATAAGTACAATCAGCAATCCCACCTGAGATTGGTGAAAGGTGGATATGATGCAGAAACAATGAATATTCTATAAACATTTTCTAGAAGCTCGTAGTGGATACAGCGGTCCCCTACAAATGCATACGAATACTTGTGGATAACAATAGTGTGTTGCAAGTATAATGAATCACTGTGGACATAAGTACGGATCCCTACAAATGAATACTTGTGGATAACAACAGTGTATTGTAAATACAATGAACCACTGTGGGTACAAGTACGAATATCACCTACGATAATGGTGATCAAGATCTTCAAGTACATCGAGTACAAGAGAAACTCGATATACGAAAAAGGATACCCTCTGACAGAAGGGAGTAAATGTTTGAACAAATTAGAACTAAAAACTTCATGGTGTTCCAAAGTCTCTTATCAGTTCTATACTTAAGAAGAAAACAGTTCTGGTGCTCACAAACACCGGAAATAGCAAGTCCACTACACCGAAGAGCCTAAAAAGAGTTCTTTCCAAATCAATGGTCATCGACTCCAAAGTCCAGAAAGTCCCGCCCCTGGTGAATGAGAAAAAGGAGGGGGGGAGTCAACATCAAAATGAGAAGAGGCCTCACAACATCAAGACTATAATGCCATCGGATCCGCAACACTCGTTTTAGCGGACAGAAGGCGTGTATAAGCTCTCAAATGAAAAGTTGTACGCACTCAAATGGCTGTTATAGGCACAACTACAATCATTTCAAAATACCCCTGCACTAGAATTTATATACACAGGTACACAAAGGGGTAAGTACAATCATAACCCGCATGGGCCTCGGCGAGCGCGTTATTGGTACACACGTGACGTCTAGGGATGCTGCGCGGGTCAATAAGTGAATTCAAGTTCGAACCCGATCCTTCTATATAAACCTATAGGAGTCGACAGGGCTCGAACCTTAAAAAAAATACACGGTTGTAGCGACCGGTGTATTTGTTTTAATACATTCATATTAGGTCTTCAAGGCTAATAATAGAGAGAATTCATTAACAAAGGCACGAAGCCTACGAAACCCGATCCTCCTAAGCATGTAAATAGGAGTAGACAAGGTTCAAACCATCAGATAAATATGCGGTCTCAAAATCGACCAAAATATTTATTTTATACATTCATATTAGGCATTCAAGGCCTACAATCAAGAAAATTCGCAAACAAAGGCATAAAGCCTACGAGAAACCCGATCCTCGACCAACAACTTGGCCGATTTGACAAGGTTCAACCAACCAAAGAGAAATGAACCCAAACACCCCGATGATGGCCGCGTTGATTGAAGATCTCAACCGGAGGGGTCAATTTCAGGCATTTTCAAATGTCTCCCAAAAATCCAAAACTCCACCAAAATCCAGCATATTTAAAATTGAAATAAATCCATCAACCAACTTAAAGCAAAATTCATCCGCTATCCGCAATAGTTTGCTGAGGTGGACAAAAATAAAAACTACTCTAGCTCACAAAGAGCCAAATGCCTAGTCGAAAATATCACTATGATCCATTCTCAAACAATCTCCTACTAGTAAGGATGTAGTACGTGTCCTCTAACCGGCGGTTCGCCGCCAAATGACACCGCAGGATAAACGGTTATGACTTGGGGCCCTCTGAACCGAGTGGTTTTGCCGCCAAATGGCACCATGAAATATCAGTTATGCCCAGAGCCAATACGTTACTTATTGACATCAAATCCTTGAGATATGAATCAATAGGATATGATCGATAGGGCACAAAGCCCTTTGTTAACTAAGGTGGATTCAAATTTTTCCCCATAGACAAACATTCACCCCAGGTCTATAAGGTCCCCTTGGACGAAGTAATCCATGGCTGCCGATAAGGATCCTTCTGTCAGATTGGGTCGACTACCTCCTCTGACTAAGTAGACCAGGGACCACAATGGTCCGGGACGACGGAACAATGGGATCTTGATCGGGTCCATCATACATTCCCCCACCATCCACTTTAAGTGTGAGATGGTGCAATTTCTATTTTAAATATCAAAATTCTCAAATTCTCCAATCATCTAAAATGTCCATTGCTGCTACAATATGCCAGATAACACGTATATTATATGTATCTAATTGATGACTAGCCTTAATCGAAAGTTCTCTCTCGTGATCGGGAGGGGTAATTAACTATAGGGGCTTGTGCCTATAGAAAACCAGAACTCAGATCATAAAGTCTTCACAAAATGAGGGCAAATTTTCGGAGCCCACATGGAGTTAAACTCGTACAATAGAATTCAAGTTCGAAAGCATTATTGTGGGCTCTGAAACTTCGCGCCTTGGCCTTTCCTCTTCTTTCGGGGAAGTTTTAACGAATTAGGTTTTGATTCAAATTTTAAAAAGGCAGATTGAGTTTGTAGATAAGACAGTATCCAGAGATTTCACCATCATTTTGCAAGGACTTTATGATCTGAGTTTAGGTTTCCTATAAGCGCAAACCCCTATAGTGGATTACGCCTCTTGATAATGAGAGAGAACTTTCGATTAAGGCTACTCGTCAAACATATATGTAGAGATACGTGGTATATGATGTACAGTAGAAGCATGAGTTTGGATGTTTAAAAAATTTAACATTTAAAATTAAAAATTTCACGACCTTACACTTAAAGCGGATGGTGGGGGAATGGATGATAAACCCGATCAAGATCTCATGGTTCCGTCGTCCCGGGTCATCATGGTCCCTAGTCTATTTAGTCAAAGGAGGTAGTTGACCGAGCCTGACAGAAGGATCCTTGTCGGCAACTATGAGTTGCATCGTAGAAGGGTATCTTGTAGACCTTGGATGAACGTTTGTCTAAGGCGACAAATTTTAATCTATCTTAGCTAACATAGGGCTTTATGTCATATCGATTATATCTTATTGATTTATATCTCAAAGATTTAGTGCTGTTATGGAGCATATGGGATCTAGCCATAACTGCAATTTAGTGGTGTCATTTAGCAGTAAACCACCTGGTTCAGAGGGCTGTGGTCTTAACCGCATACCTGCAAAGCCATTTAGCAGCAAAATCGTCAGTTAGAGGATACATGCTATGTCTTTGCTGGTAAGAGACTATTTGAGAATGAATCATAGTGATATTGTCGATTAGATATTAGCTCTTTGTGAGATGAAGTAGCTTTCAAATTGTCCACCTCGACAAACTGTTGTGAAGGGTGAATGAGTTTTACTTTAAGTATTATGATAGTTAATTTCAATTTTAAATATTTGAATTTTGATATTTTCTTGGAGTTTTTGGTTTTATAGGCATTTGGGTGATATTTTAAGTATATATGAATTAACCCCTCTAGTTAAAATCTACATTCAACACTGTCATCATTAGGGTATTGATGGCTGATTCATTTAATGGGTTTGAACTCTGTCAACCTATAGACAGAGGATCGGGTTCATTATCGATTGCATGCTTTTATTAGTTAATTTTCATTGTTTATAGACTTTGAAGGCCTAATATGAATGCATTAATAAATATCTCAATCGATGGCACGATCATATACTTATTTGATAGTTTGAGCCATGTCAATGTCTATATCCTTGTATAGAAGGATTGGGCTCGAACATAAATTTATCATTTGACCCGCGCAGCAATCTTAGATGTCACATATGTACCCTTAGCACGCTCTTCAGGGCCATCTTATTGTAATGCGATTACATACTTGCATGTACATTTATACTTTCATCGATGTGTTAAGGTGCTTATACATGCACTTATGTGTTTGTATGTATAGACATTACAATGTATTTGTGGGAGCATTTTTTGATACTTGTCATTGATCGGTCATGCGGGTAATTGTCATTTGAGTGTGCGCAACATTCCATTTGAGAGTTTATACACGCATTATATTCGCTTGTATGGGTATTGCGAATCCGATGGTCTGGCATTGTTTAGCAGCGTGCTAGTTCTCCTTCTGTCTATATTGATTGTAGGGTTTAACATGCCTGCTCATATGTTGATATTGAATGCAAGCTGAATTACATTCATCATCAATTTCTCCTTGTATTGTTGACTGACAAACTACTGTATTTTCTAGTATAGTGATTTTCAGCATTCATTGGGAGCTGTTATATTTATTTTGATCAACGCCAAATATAGGGACCTTAGTGTATTTACTGCACAACCTCCATATGTCATTGATGAACACATGATTATACTTATTGCAACTATCGTGCATCTCTTACAAGTATGAACGTTGTGCATTAATTAACATTATTTGTAGGTGATACGTGATGTTTATTGAGGATCCTGTGCACTTACTTGCATGTTGTCAACTATCACTCGTAGGTAGATTAATGTGTGAATAAGAAGTTTCCTCCAGTAACTCGTAGAAACTCGTATGTATTGCAAATATGCTATTCTCGCTTGTAGACGATGTGTTGTGCATACTATGGCCTTCTGCTATCATCTGCAGGCAAGTTGCAGAGGATGTAGATCTTCTAATGTTGTTTGCAAGCAATAGTATTTGTTGCAACTCTTCCACTTATGCTCGTAGGCAAGTTACTATATGTCCATTTGCAAGTTGACTGCTATTGGTAGCAGGGAGACTATTTCCTTTATAGCCTTCTTACTTTTTCATTTGTAGACATGTTATATTCGTAGTACATGCCCGCTAGCAAACTGTCACTACATACTCCTTGCTATTCATTTCTGGGTATGCCATATTCATTGCGCACATTACAAACCTTTTATAACAGTTCGTATGTGTTTGTAGCATATTCTCTGTCATCATTTGCATGCAGACCGATAAATTGATTTGCATGTCATTATTGACTGTTGATTGAGCTATATTCCTCGTCATCCATCTCTTCATATGTGTTGATTGTCGTTACTTGCAAGGGTTTAGTGTATTTTTTTACACTTAAGAGACATCAGTTGTGCATGATCTTTGGTGTTCTTATTCATGAACACACTATTAGATTTGTTGCAATCATTTTGTCTCCCTTCATTGTCCGCAAAGGGGTTACATGTTCATCACAAGTCTTCCCTGCATGAAAATGAACTGTTGTACTTATGCAAGCATCATGTTCTTGCTCAGGATCATGTGTATATGATTGCATTTCCTTGTACGCATATTATTTTTCGTATGCAATGAGTTCCTTATTTTCTCGTTGATGTCTATCCGAATATTTTAAATTCTTATCTAGCATTTGGCGTTCACATTTCTAATATGCATTTATCAAATAAGAATTTGGCTCATTGCATGTTAATTTAAGTTTTGTTTCTTGTAGTCTTGTTGAGTTCAAATTCTTTGTCGTTCAATGTACAAGTTCATGTCTGAATACAATCCCCTATTGTTCTTTTTTTTGTTAGAGTTCATGTTCACTGTGGTTCAGTTTACATGTTCAGTTCCCTACAGTCCAACAAAGATTCAATGTTCAGTTCGTCGTTCATTTGAATTCTTAATTAAGTTTAAATTTTGGCAGCCTCCCGTCGTCTCACCCGTTTAAAAGAAATTCCATGAGTCATAGCCTTACCCTCCACGCTATGAAAGCGTTTCAGGTAGGTGTCAGGCGACACCGCAACCGCATTTCTTCAATCCCCGCTATGCTACAAGAGTGCTTAAGGATAATCAGAGTACCTGTTTAAAAACGCAGAATTTTCTTTTGCCCGCCATACTACAAAAGCGTGTACAAGACCTACCCTTCTTGTCGTAAGCATCGCACTGGACTTCCTCCTACCGTGCTATGAGAGCGCGTATATGGGGTCCTTCGGCTCGTCGCAAACACTAAGAGCGGGATTTTGGAGGTTTTGAGTTAGAGGTCATTATACCTTAATGAGCGAGGTCGGCGGTGTCGATGGCGGCGATGATCGAGGTGATAACAACTACTAAAATGCACAAAAACCTATTTTTCTTTTTCTTTTCTTTCTTTTTCTTTCTTTTTTTAACTCTTTTTTAAAATTAAACTAACACTAATATTAAAGATAATAAAAATAAGAATATTCATATTATTAGTATTAATATTAATTAATATCTCTGTTTAAAATTGTGCAATAAGAGGCGCGCCTCTGTGCAATTTTGGCCAAAAGCGCCTCGAGGCGCACGCAATTTGAGATCTGTTTGAGGCGTCTCACCCTGTGTGAGGCGCGCCTCAATTGCGCAATTATGGTGAGGCGTACGCCTCATCCAATTGGGCCCGCCAACTTAAAATGAGCAATTTTTTTCCCTTATACCCGAATGGTCCAGGCATTTAGCATTTTTCTCCGCTCGCAAGACCCAGGTCATGAAACAGAGACCCTCCCGCACGGCCGGCCTCCCTTCCCGTCGCCTCTCCCGCCGGTGCCGCCTCTCTCCAGCGATCTTAAAGTGTCCGGCCGCCTTGTAGGAGAAGTCCACAAACAATTTTAGGTTTTTTTTTTTTTTAAGTTTTTGGTTAGATTTTTCAAGTGAAATAAATTTTAGGGTTTTTGATTTTTTGAATTGTTTTGTGTGATTTTGGATTCTTTCATTAGGGATCATGGTTAGAGGCAAGGAAAAGGGGTCTGCATCATTGCGGAGGGACCCTTCTTGAAAATATAGTGTACAAGTTGACATAGGCGGCAGAGAGAAGAGCTATGTTTATTTGAAATGCAATTTTTACGAAAAAGTGGTGAAGGGAGGTGTTACCCGCATGAAGGAACACTTATCATACTCGCATAAAAACGTAGCACCGTGTGCAAATGTGCCGGAAAAGGTGGAGGAAATTATTGCTTATATGAAGAAAAGTACCACGACAAAACACTTGCAACAGGAGCAATTTGATGATAGGGTTGAACATGGCGCTTATTTTGGGAGCGAGGGTGGAAAGGGCTCTTCCTCCACTATATATAATAGAGATGCACGGGGTCCTATGGATCAGTATATGACTAATCCATAAGAGGATATAGGACAAGCACAAATGATGCCTGCGGACGGTACTAGAGAGGGTTGACGCCAGGTTTGCATGGATATTGGGAGGTATTTTTTTGAAAATGCCATACCTTTTAATGTTGCTACGTCACCTGCCTACTTCAATATGCTGCGGTCTGTAGGGTTGTATGGGAGAGGGTTGAAGGCACCTTCTATGTATGAGTTGCGAACATGGATTTTAAAGGAGGAGCTGCTGAACACAGAGCATAGCATTGATGAGATTAAAAGGACATGGACTGAGACTGGTGTAACCATTATGTCAGATGGATGGTCTAACATGATGAGCAGGAGCATGATTAACATTCTTGTGAACAATCCCTACGGCACGGTGTTTTTACGATCGATTGAAGCTTCAGATGAGGTGAAAAATGCTACATTCATTTTCAATTTACTTGATGGGGTTATTGAGAAGATTGGGGAGTAATTGGTTGTCCAGATAGTGACTAATAATGCTAGTGCATATAAAGCAGCTGGTCAGATGTTAATGGAGAAGAGGACACACCTATATTGGACACCCTGCGCAACACATTGTATCGATCTTATTTTGAAGGATCTTGGTGACTTACCTCAGCACAAGAGTGCTCTTTCTAGGGCGAATAAAATTACAAAGTTCATCTACAATCACTCTTGGGTCTTAAGCTTGATGAGAAAGTTTTCAAAAAAAGAAATCATTTGCCCTGCAACCACTAGGTATGTTCTTAATTTTGTACATTGCAAATTATTCATACTGTATGTTCTTAGTTCTTACATTTGTGCACTGTGAATCTATAGGTTTGTCACATCCTATTTGACACTGCAGAGCTTGATGGAGGTGAGGAAACCTTTGGAAGCAATGTTTACATCAACTGAATGGCTTAACTCTGCTTGGGGGAAGAAAGGTGAGGGGAAGGAAATAAGAAAGATAATTCTGAATGATAAATTTTGGGCTACTGTGACCTATGCCATTTTGAGCACTAGACCCTTAGGCAAGTACTATGCTTAGTGGATGCAGAGAAGAAATCAGCTATGGGTTTTATTTATAATGTTATGGATGAGGCCAAGGAGTTGATTGCACATAACTTGGGAGGAGAGGAAGCAAGTTATAGGGAGATTTGAGATATCATTGATGCTCGATGGGAGGTGCAGTTACACCGTCATCTACATGCAACGACATATTATCTTAATCTTCAATTTCAATATTCAGAGAAGAAATCTTCAAATCCGGAGGTGAAGCTTGGTCTATATCATTGTATGGAAAGACTAATACCGGAGCAGGCAGATAAAGAGCTTGCAGATTTACAACTTGTTCTATTTCGGAATAAAGAAGGTTTTTTTGGTTTGAATGTAGCAAAAGTAACCATTTCCAAATGGTCTCCAGGTATAGTTATTTTGGTAAATGCAATACACTTTATTCAGTTCTAATTATATTTTTTCTTGAAAACAGTTAAATGGTGGATCCAATTTGGTGATTCCACCTCTGAGTTATAGAGTTTTGCTGTAAGAGTGTTGGGCCTCATTTGTTCTTCTTCTGGGTGTGAGCGAAACTGGAGTACATATAATCAAGTGCAAACAAAGAGAAGAAATTGTCTATCAATACTCAGAATGAACTCCCTCGTATATATAATGCACAACAAGAGGTTAAGAGATAGGAGGTTGAAGAATAAGAGGTTGAAGGATAATGAGCACCCATTGGTGTGTGATGATATGCATATGATAATGAGTGATTCATAGATGATAAGACATATTTGTCATTATCAGACTTACAACTAGAAGATCTAAATATAGATGTCTTGAGGGGCGAAGCAGATCAAGTGGGCACATCTACTAGTACCACACCTCACACATCCACTAGCTCTGCACCACAACAATCAAGTAAAGGTATTCCACAACTTCTTATATGCAATCGCAGTATATTTATAATTTTATATCAAGTGAGCAATTAACATGCTAATGATTTTTTTTCTTATTGAACAGGGAAGAGAAAAGTGAGTCATATTGAAGATGATGATGATATGACATTCATAGATACAATTGGAGAAGAAGATTCCATTGAAGACCCATTTAGTGATGGGATATGATTGCATTTTATATGTTTTTTGTACTTTGGGGGTTTTGTTAAACTAATATTTTGTGATTTTGTACTTTTTGGGACATGATTTTATTGCATATACTTTCTTACTTTCCACTATTTTCATATATAATTTAGATGTTTTTATTGTAAGATACAATATTGCTATTATTTTCCTGCTAGAACCCTTAATTTTTCATTTACGCAATTCTGTGTCCGTGAGGCTTACGCCTCGCCTCACAGAAAAAAACCGCCTCGAGTCTTAATTACGCAATTTTAAACCTTGATTAATATTAATAATATTAATGGAAGATAAGTGTGCTCGGTTTACTGTGAGAGAGGAGATGAAGTTCGGGCTGGTTTTGGGTCAAGGTGGATCGGGCAGAGAGCTTATGATGTGGGATAGGACTGGATTCGGGATTGAAGGGCGATGAGAGGATCAGATCGGCAGTGGGTTGTGCGGCTTTGATGAGTTCTGATTGAGAGTGGCTCGTTTGTGTAAAGCTGCGTGCGGATGGAGACTTCGGTTGGCTGTAGGGATCGAAACAAGTAGGAAGCCGATTGGAGTCTTGCGGTTTCAGCACATTAGAGGTGTTAGGTGTAGGGGAGAAGTTGGGTTGGCCGTCGGACAGGGTAGGTCGGCTAGAGCGAAGGGTTGAGTTCGAAGGGTTGCTGGGTTGAAGACTTGGCTGTGAATTGAAGAAAGGAGAATCGGGTCAAGATGTCAGAAACGGTAGTTTGAGGCGGGTGGGGGTTCGTGTGAGGTGAAGAAATGAGGTGGATTCGGTTCAGGAGGCTGGTAGTCGCGATTGGAAGGAGGAAGAGGTGGAGGGAGGCGGAAGCTGCTGTGGGAGGAAATCAGAGGCCTGAGGGCTTCACGCGTGCGGGAGAGATGTCGAAGCAAAAAAGCTGCGTTCGCGAGTTGGAAAAGACGGAGGAAGTAGTCTCGTTTGACTGAGATTGAATAAGCGAAGCCTTCTTTTCACTTTCGTTTTAACGGCGGGAAAGAGCTGCAATCGAGACAGAGATTGCTCACGGTGGAGACGAGACAGGTCGGCGCCGTTTGCAGGGACGAGCCGCCGGCTACAGTAGATTTCAGTAGGATTTGTGCAGGTGACGTGGATTTTATTAGATTTTTTTTATTTGCTGTGTCGGTCAACAATTATAAATAAAATGCTTAGTATCATAATATCATCCAATGGTAATGCCTAACTTTTGCTATTGCCGTTAATTGCAAAGTTAAGAGAAAAACTACGGATTTTTTCCATGTCAAGAAGACTAAAAATTGAAAATCTATCAGTGGCATCTACTTAATTCCTAAACTCACCTTTTGGATGAAACCAAAAAATAAATAAACGACCTATTTATAAACATTTATTTAACACAAAAAGCATAAACAAATTTTCTCTTGCCTATTTCTTATTAAAACATTCATTCCTGTCAACTAGAATGGAAAATCATAGAAAAGCCAAAAAAAATATTTTCATACCTATGCTCACTCAATTCGAGTTCATCACTACCTATATCAACTCTTGAAGCGGTATCGCCAGCTTGCTGATTAGCTAGTTTTTCAGTTAAATACATTTCAGCCATATCCGTGTCATCATCCAAGAGGTGTTCAAGTTCATCCCTTACCTACCAATATATAAAGTTGAGGTATTAAGGATTGAATTACACGTCTAAAGCACATGCAGCATAAAAAAGTAATCAAGAAAGAACAGTTATGCTGCAACTAAGCATTCACATCAGAAATTAATTCGAAGGAATGAACAATGCAGGATCATTTTCACATGAACTTACTATACAGAATACGCTACTATGGGGCTTATATCAAACGATAAATGAAGGTGAAAACCTACATTTTGCAGTTAGACAATTCCTTGGCGCCTTACCTTCTGCACACGACCAGAAAGTGCAACAAGACGGCTTTTTATTTGTCTAACACGCTCAAGGTTAAGAGTGCTGATTTTTGAGGTCAGCTCGTCTAAAGCAGGGTATGCCTCTTGTTCCAATGTCAATGTCTGAAAGTAAAATACTTTTAAAATAAGTCAAACAAGATGAAATGGAAATCAAACAAGAAAACTAAGAAATGCCCGAGTTAACAAACTGTTTTTGGAAAATTAAAATATGCAGAACTTTTCTTTTCAATCGCAGTTCTAGGCAAGCCAATTCCAATTGAATTCCTACATGTGTTATTGTGTCAATTCATCCACAGCAAAAAAAATTATAACTTTATCTATGAATCACTTGCCATTCATGTCTTTAAATTAATCAATTAACTAGCACATATTGTAAAGCAAGTCAGCATTAAAATATTAAAATAAGGGCTGGTGATTGGCATGATGGTTTAACATACGAGACAACATAATTTCCTCAAACTCCACTGACCATAACCGGTGGAGGAATTGTTCTTAAGTTTGGAGTGGGAATAAGAGAGAGGGAATAATATTAATGAGATGAAGCAAGAAAATAATCGATTGGGTAAATCTTTATATCATGTATTTATCTTTGAGCTAGGGGATACTTTTCTCTCTATACAGTCATAAACATAAATGAATTGCAGCGAAAAAACAAGAACTTGTGTGATTTTTGCATTCTCGTAGTAGATAATTTTTTCTTATTTTGATGTTCACCATTACTCCTAAGAAAGCACCTTCCTAACAACTATCTTCAGCAATATCACCTCAAAAACTGCATTCCCTGCAACATAAAGGCAAAAGGAATGATAACCCCTAATTAACAACAAAATAATATCCTCTTATATATATATATATATATATAAGCACTATCACCTCAAATATTGCATTCTCTGCAACATATAGGCAAATGGTATGCTAAACACCTCATTATCAACAAAATAATATCCTGTTTACTGTCGTTTTCAACTGCTAAAATCTGCACAATAATATTATATTCTTCAACTATTTGATCATAGAAAGTTATTTGTTAGACCAGTCCATTGGACTGATCCAGCCGGCCCATACAGGACTGGCCTAAGCGTAACAGAGGCCTCCTCCATGAGCCGCACAAATAGCACTGTCCAAACGAGTAGATTAGGGAGGTTTTAGGAAGGAAATTTGAATATTGGGATTGTTTAGAGATTTTCTTTTGGATTGTATGTATTAAATAGTTTGTTTTCCTAGGGTTAGGGCATCTTGAATTTGGCGAGATCTCTCATTTTTTTTGGGCTCTAGCGGTGTCTAGAGATTGGGAGAGATTGATCCTCCTCTTGAATAGATGAATCAATTGTATCTTGCTATTTTTCTTCCGTTAGTTGGATTATTGCAACAAAATCTACTATTTTTTGATTTTTTTCCAATGGTTTTGTGGATTGTTCTCGCTGTTTTTGTCTCTATTGTTAGGGTTTACTTGAGATTTTCAAGTATTTTCTAACAAATTGGTATCATAGTGATTTTGGGATTGTTTGGGGGATTTTTCTAAGAAAAATAGCGGCTTACTATTAGCTGGAAGGGGGTTGTTATGCTGTTTTTTAGAATCGAAATTAAGATTTTTAGTCCAACAAAAACCCAGTATCGATGCAACCAAGAAAGTGAATGCGTTGGAGTAACGCCTCAAGAGGGAGATCGGTCAAATGAAATACAAAATTTCATATTTACAAACTCAAGTTTCAGATTTAAAGAAAGAAATTTCAGTCATCCATGATAAGATCGATTCAAGTTTTTCCATCCTGGCGGAGATGTTGAAGAAAGTGCTTGACGACCAAAACAAAAAAAATGTCGTCGGAGGTGAGGGAAGTCACGATCAGTGAGGGAACTGGAGAAAGCCCTAAGTTTATAGACGAAGGGAGAATCAGGAGGTGGAGATTTCAAAAGGAAAACAAAAAAGGCCTACCATAGGGCCTATTCCCAGGGAGGAGTCCGATAGAGAGTATGTGAAGAGGCGTGAGGCGGTTGGATAGGCGTGGAGGGATGTTGAATTTGAAAGGGGGGCTGAATTTGAAAGGCAAGGACTTAATTATGATCGAAGAGGTGTCGAATTTGAAAGGAGAGGGGTTGAATATGATAGAAGGGTGTTGAATTTGAAGGGAGAAGGTGGGCTTGTGATGAAAGGTTTGATTGCATGTGGAGAAAGGATGATTGGCACAATTGGGGGGAACCACTCCTTGGGGAATGAAAAATTTTGGAGTAAGCAAAGTTAACGGAAGAGATCTGAGAGTGAGAAAAATTAAGATGCCTATGTTTGAGGGAGAAGATGCACATGGGTGGATTTACAGGGTGGAAAGATAGTTTGCTTTCAAAAGATTGACGGATGAGGAAAGGATGACGGTAGTTGGCCTATGTTTAGAAGTGAAGGCTTTGTCTTGGTACCAGTGGAGGGACATGCGGCGACCCATACAGAGTTGGAGGGAGTTTAAGGATTGCCTGTTAGAACAATTCCAAACCGGTAGGGGAGGAGACTTCTACGAGTAGTTCTTCGCCTTGACAAAAGATGATTTGGTGATAGAGTACCGGGAGAGGTTCGAGTATCTTGCTATTCAATTAGACCGCCTTGCTGAGACCATGTTAGACGGTAGCTTCATGAAATGATTGAAACCAGAGATACGAGCAGCAGTTAGAGTGATGAGGCAACGTGACTTGGGAGGGCTATAGAGCTAGCTCAGTTGGTGGAGGATCAGAGAAACTTGGAGAGAGAAATGAGAGGCAGTAGCTCAGTAGGCTCGTATAGGATGACCACCATTTTTTTGGCATCCAAGAAGCCAACACTGGATAATCTTCGGGGGACTTCAAAGGAAAAGACTGCAGGAGGAAGACCTGGGGACAACTTCAAGAAGCTCGCAGAAACGAAAATACAGGAGAAGAGGGTGAAGGGGCTCTATTTCAGATATGACGAGAAGTATACTTTGGGGCACAGGAGTAAGGACCGAACTCTTCAGAATCTTACCGTTAATGATGACGAGAGAATGGAGGAAGGTGTCATCTTTCCACCTTAGGAACAAGGTGGATATTTGGGAGAGGAGTATTGTTAGACCAATCCATTGGACCGGTCCAGCCGATCTAGCTCAAGAGTAACAGAGGAGAAACTCTTCCGCCTTTTGTACAAGTAGCACAAACCGCCTCGTCCAAACGAGTAGATTAGGAAGGTTTTAGGAGAAGTTTAGGAGGGAAATTTGAATGTAGGGACTGTTTAGAGATTTTCTTTTGGATTGTATGCATTAAATAATTTGTTTTCCTAGGATTAGGGCATCTTAAATTTGGCTGAAATATGAGCTCTTAATTTTTTTGGGCTCTAGTCGCGTCTAGAGAATTGGGAGAGATAGATCCTCCTCTCGAATAGAGGATCAATTGTATCTTGCTATTTTTCTTCCATTAGTTGGATTATTGCAATAAAATCTACTGTTTTCTAGTTTTTTCCGTTGGTTTTGTGGATCGTTCTCGCTATTTTTGTTTCTATTGTTAGGATTTACTTGAGATATTCGAGTATTTCCTAACATTATTCTAAGGACCACTCACTACAATAAACAAGCCAGTATATTTTTGTTACTGACATGATAACGCCAGAACATGCAAACAAAACTAAAAGTCTGAAATTGTAATCTTTCTTCTTCAAGATAATTTTATTTACTGACTTTGGTCTCAAAATATGCTCAAAAATAAAAGTTGAATTGTGTTCCATCAAGAAAATGAGCGTTTGGCAAATGGAGACATGAAAGGGCCAACAATAAATTGCCTTGACACAATTTAGCGGGAAAAAAGGCGCTCAAAGGATTACAGAGAAAATGGAATGTCAGGAATACTTCATTAGTATTGCATGCATATGAAAAAGGATAGCAACAGAGTAATTTACAATCTAGTTGGAATCAATTTTTTAGTTTCTTGTCTTTTTTTTAATATGAAAATATATGTTTGGTTATAGCATGATAAGTATGTTTGATTTTTAGTTTTAAAAACAAATCATGTAATTTTCAAAAGCAGACAAGCTAACTGTTATATAGTTTTACTATTTTCAAAATATGAACTTCTAACCAACGGATCTCATGCACCATGTTAGCAATCTTCAGCCAACCCACGCCCACATCAAACCCTCTTCCAAAAAACAAAATAAATTAGTATGATTTCAACTAAAAAAAAAGGTATATTAAGATACAACAATATTTTTATTTCATATCAAAACAAAAACAAAACAAAACAAAAATAAAATAAAAAGAAAAAAAATCCCAAATGGCACCTTAGCAAATAGGCAGAGAACGACATATCCTCTCATAACATTCCCAGAGTGGGTAGACACATACCTCTGATTCAAGGAGTCTACAAGCCGATTCAAGACAGACTTCAAGTGCTCTGAACTCAAAAGGTAACACATTGGTACCCCCATTATTGTATGCATCCGAATTGGTTCTAGGTCTGCCTGTTATTGATTCATAACTTGGGACAGCCTTAGCAGCCTGATCAGCATCCGTATCACTAGATTCTGCAACCTTCGCATGGAAAAATATTCAAAGATCACACTACATAAGGATGTCTTAAAGCAGATTATGCTCTTCTAAAATATACAGGAACAACTATGACATTAATGATATGGAAGGGTGGCAAATGGCAGTTGAACAAGAATATTGGCCAGGACATAAAATAATGTTTTTTGTTGCTTTGGTGCCACCAATTATACCGCTCTAGTCAGCGAATTCAAAATTTTGTTCTCGTCATGGAAGGATTAGAATTCATAAAAATTAGATGAACTATTGCAACATAGCAGGAAACTCTCTTTATTAATTGTCCAATATTCAACACATTCCTCGAAACAAATATAGTTACAAAGCATAAAACCCAGTTGGACTGGCAAGTTGGAGACCGAACAGATATATGAGAATGAAAAACACGAGAATATAAGTTAATGGGGATTTAGTGGCTATGTTACCTCTCAGAAAACAATTTACACTTCATGTAAGCCAAATAATATTTCACTAAAATGTAAGAATTAAAATTCATACAGAATTCGAAGGAAGCTGAAGTTTTCTAGGATGAGCAAGTTCATAAAAACTCAAAAAATTGTTTTTTTAATAAAATATATCAACATTAAAATTTAGTTAAAATAATTTTATGGACTTAATCTAGTTGTCCATTTGGTAGGAAAATCATCAAATTAATGAAAAGATAACACATCCTTACTATGTGAGAACTTTTGAGAGTAACTATAGTAGTATGGTTGATACACATCGGCTTTCGTAAGTTGAGAATAAGCTTAAGTTTGTCACCCTTGAAAAATTATTATAGAGGGCGGATTGAGTGTTGCTTTGGCATTGAGTAGCAGATTTTACTTGAATATTTTCATTTGTTTTAATATTTTACTATTTTGTGAAGATTTGTACCCAATATAATTTGCTTCGGATTTGGTGGTAATTTAAAAATAACCACCCCTTAGGATTATATTCCTTTTCAATGTAGCCATCATTGGGATAATACATATATGGCATTTGGATGTACAATTGGAGAGCTTAATATGTGAAAGTAGACTCATCCAATCATGATGTGCACTAGCCACACCCATTGTAAGGGTTTTTGTATGATTGGACTTTAGTATCAAATAATCTCAACCCTTCGCACTTGCTTGCATAGAATCGAATTCATAGAATTATGTCTTATCAACTCTAGTATTTGTGATGATGAGAATTTGACTTGAAAAGTGGGTTTTACGACCTGACCCCATAGGCAAGGTGGTCCTCTTGAGAACATGTGTATATGTTAAATTTGTGTTTAAATTTTAATATGGGCATGAATTTTAAAAATAATTATATTTTTCCAAAATAAATGCATGCTATTTGGAGCAGTTCAATTTATTCACGGTCCATAGAGCTTTCTAAGACATTAAGTTTGAACATCTAGAATATTTGTCAAAGGAAATGTGATTGGATATATTTCTTAAATGACATCAGGCATTAGCATGATGCATTGGCATGCTTTCAGTGCTTTTACACAATGCACTTATATACTTTTTGACGCATTATAAATGAGTTTGAAAGTTTTCTCGTGATACATGCCCATGATTTGAAAAATTACTGAAAATTTATTGTTACCTAGAATGTTTTGTCATTAGAATACATGCAATTTTGAAATTTTATAGATCGCTGATGTAGACAAGGGGGGGTCAACACTAGTCCAAAATAAATCAAATTTTGGCTTCCCTTGAGTCTAGTAGTTTAACATATTTGAGCTGAACTTTTAGTTCATTTATGAGCTGGACTTTAGTTTATTTATTGAACTAAGGGTTAGCTCATTATGAGCTAACATTTTAGTTCATTTTTTATCTTTTAATTATGTTCATTTTATGCTTTTTATGTTTGTATTTATGTTTGTCTCTTGAAATTCCAAACCGGCCTTTGGAATTCCAAGATTTTTTTCCCCATGAGGTGGCCCTTTGGCTTCCTCCTTGGCTTTTCGTATTTTGCATTTTGCCCCATGCAATTCCGGCCGGCCGCTGGCTGGTTTTCCCATGCCTGGGCTCTTTCCCGAGGCCATGGCCCCTTGGCTCCCGCTCGGCCTCCTTGGCTCCCGCGGTGGCTGTTTCGGTTCCTGGTATGGGGCTGAATTCCGTGAGCAAGGGGGGGGGGGAGGATTTAGGTATTTTAATGCTTAGGTTATTGTGATAATTAATGTAATATGTCTTTTGGTCTTCCCCTTTCATACCTATATATATGGGGGGTATTGTAATGTTTGAAATAGTGAATGTGATATGTGATTTCTGGAAAAAAATCTGTTAACCTGCGGGTTGCTTGGAAATCCTGCGGGCTCTTTCCACCCTTTCTTCTCGGGCTTCTAACCTCTTTCGTCTCTCCGCAAGTGCCACTCCACCTATATCTTTTTTCTCCAAGGCAGCAACTTTAGGGTGTCGTCATTTTGTCTCGAGTTGAGTTTGTGTTTTTAATTTCTTTTTATTTCTTTAATTTGAAATGTAAGAGGTTTGTTCGTCTACTTCTCGTCCTTAGTCAATTTCGTCGGTAGAAGTCCGTCGTGTCTTTTGTGATCGAGGAATATAGGGTCCCCTATATTTTTTGCTCGCATCATTTTGGTATCAGAGCAAGTTAGGAAATCCTAGGTTGGTTTGTCGAGTTTTGTTTTCAAATCAGTATTTGTCAAAGTTGTGTCAAGTCAAGTCAGAGTTTGTGAGTTTAGTCAAGTCGTTAGTCTTGTCTTAAGTTTTTAGATTGAGTCTTGTAATTTTTTTTTATTGAGTCAAAAAAATGGAAAATACCAAAAATATGGCTACATTCCTGGAAGAATGCGATCAACATAATCCTGATGTCCCACTTTCATTGGACAGATGGTTACCTACAGAAGGAGATTCTACTGACCCACTTCAAGATCATCTCTACAAACTGTAATATCACATGTTCCTATGTGATCAAAAATTTGAGAAGTACAAAAGGTATCTGCAACAGCAATTTGAAAAAGAACAGGAAGAAATTCTGAAAAGGTTTGGTGAAAAACTTAAGGAGATCGATGAACAGTATGCACCGCCTCAAGAGAATCATCAACCAATTCATCAGGAGCTGAATTCGCAAGAAGGAGAGTCTGATGCAGACAAGGGGGGTCAACACTAGTACAAAATAAATCAAATTTTGACTTCCCTTGAGTCTAATAGTTTAACATATTTGAGCTGAACTTTTAGTTCATTTATGAGCTGGACTTTAGTTCATTTATTGAACTAAGGGTTAGCTCATTATGAGCTAACATTTTAGTTCATTTATTATCTTTTAATTAATGTCTTTTATGCTTTTTATGTTTGTATTTATGTTTGTCTCTTGGAATTCCAAACCGGCCTTTGGAATTCCAAGATTTTCTTTCCCCATGAGGTGGCCCTTTGGCTTCCTCCTTGGCTTTTCGTATTTTGCATTTTGCCCCATGGAATTCCGGCTGGCCGCTGATTTTCCCATGCCTGGGCTCTTTCCCGAGGCCATGGCCCCTTGGCTTCCGCTCGGCCTCCTTGGCTCCCGCGGTGGCTGTTTCGGTTCCTGGTATGGGGCTGAATTCCGTGAGCAAGGGGGGGAGGATTTAGGTGTTTTAATGCTTAGGTTATTGTGATAATTAATGTAATATGTCTTTTGGTCTCTCCCTTTCATACCTATATATATGGGGGTATTGTAATGTTTGAAATAATGAATGTGATATGTGATTTTTGGAAAAAAATCTATTAACCTGCGGGTTGCTTGGAAATCCTGCGGGCTCTTTCCACCCTTCTTTCTCATCCCCTCCGGAAATCCTGCGGGCTCTTTCCACCCTTTCTTCTCGGGCTTCTAACCTCTTTCGTCTCTCCGCAAGTGCCACTCCACCTGTATCTTTCTTCTCCAAGTGCAGCAACTTTAGGGTGTCGTCATTTTGTCTCGAGTCGAGTTTGTGTTTTTAATTTCTTTTTATTTCTTTAATTTGAAATGTAAGTTTGTTCGTCCTACTTCTCATCCTTAGTCAATTTCGTCGGTAGAAGTCTGTCGTGTCTTTTGTGATCGAGGAATATAAGGTCCCCTATATTTTTTGGTCGCACCAATCGCCTTACGTCCTCTTGAATGCAAAAATTGTAGATTTTATGGTTTTTGCAATCTAAGTTCTGATTTTATATTCAAAATAGTGCATTTTTTTGCTTGCTTGCATTTAGCTCACATAAGCATTCAGATAAACCCTCATAAGGGTGTTCAAATAAACCCTCATAAGAGTGCTCATTCCCCTTTCATTAGAGGTTCTAACTTCATCATTTTTATGTTCAATTATAACGCACAATTTTAAATGCTATAGAGGTTAATGTGCAAAACCCGAAAACGTCGATCTTAATCATTGCACGCATTTCGATGCACCACAATGAGATTTAAGTGAATTTTTAAAGTCGTCGGATATTGACGAAAATAACTTTATAAAATAGTGCATAAAATTTCGAGCAAATTGGTATAAGGGACTTACAATGAATTTCACATAGATTTTAAATTAAAATCATCGAAGTTATAATTGGGTTAACAAATTACTTAAATGTCCTTAAATATATTAAAGCGAAAATAAGTTATGTAAGGGCAATTAGGACATTATGCATTTACCCCTAACCGCCCACTCTTAAGGGGACCGAAATCCATTCGGTCCCTCATTTGTTTCGTTAGTCCGAACCGAAGGGAGAGGGAGGCGGAGAGAGGGGTGCCGGGAGCAAGGCCACGGTGGCTTCAGCGGTAGTTTTCGGTGGCAAATTTTGGGGGAAAATGTAGAGGAAGGCTAAGGCAGAGTTAAGGTATGTTCTTAAAGCAAGAAATCCACTTTTCCCCATAGATTTTTGGAAGAGAAATTTCTAGGATTTTGCTAAAAATTTTTTGGGAAACTTATAGGGAATGTTAGGGTTAGTATTTTAACCATAAAAATAAAGTTTTCCCCAAATTTTTGTGAGTTTGAAAAAATTAGGGTTTACACATTTTTGGATTTTAAGAAAATTTCCTTAATGATTATTGTTCCAATGGACCTTATGAATGTTTTTAATGGTGGAAATTAAGTTTTTAGCAACAAAATTATTTCTAATTTTTGTAATTAAAATATTCCGAAAATTTCATAACCTAATTATTAATTAATTTTAGGAGAAAGTTCGGCATGGTTATTAGATGAAATTAGTGAATTTTAGGTTTCCTAAAATTTGGATTTTTAATAAATCCGAAAATAGAATTTAAATAAGTGGTTATTGAAAATGTATTATGATTAATGCTTAGTATATTTGTATTTACATTTATACTTAGGTGTTGATTATAAAAGGACGCTTCGAGCATAAGAGACGTCGTTGAGGTTTATACTTGTGAAGTAGATACTTGTATTTAAAGTAAATTCATGTTTATTTATTTTCTTTTATGTTAAATAAGACATATGTTTAGTTTATACTTTTTTCTTTTCATGCAACCTTCTCATATTAGAATTATATGCATTTTAATATTTGTACTTACACTTATTGTTACATTAAATGTTAAATAAAGTTAAGTGAAATGGCATGCCCTTTAACTAATATCTAGGTAAACATGAGAACATTTGAAACATATATGAATTTATGAATGAATTAATCCCTATGATAAATATTATGATTGAATATGCATGATGATCCGGAGTACCAACTGGTAAAGGATTCTTCGGGGCAAAACGGTAAAGGGCTCCTCGGGGCAAATTGGTAAAGGACTCTTCGGAGTAAAAGAAATGGTTGGCAAAAAATTGACAGTGTACCTGATCAGTACAAAATATTGGTACTTTCGGGACAAGTGTATAATTATATGATTAAGCATTTTATGCATTTATGCACTTAAAAATAAAAGAAAGGTTATGAAGAAAGAAAAATTTTATGAAGAAATGAAAAGCTTAAGAAAAGTTCAAAAAAATTGAGTATGAAAAAGGTTATACTGTATATGCATATTAAATGTCATGCATGATTTATTTTACTTTTTATAATTCTTATGAATGAAAAATTTATGCTTAATATTTTTTTTAATGTTCATGAATTTATGCTAAATACTTGTTACCTATTGAGCGTTGGCTCACCCCTGCTCGTGGAAATGTTTTTCAGGAGAGACTACTAGAGAGTGATGGCTGAAAGTCCGATTACCTACCATCGTAGAGGATCCCATGATGACAGGTTTTTATGGTTGTTTATGTGTCTAGTGTTAGTATATGTGAAAGTTTATATATTGAGGACTTTTTAAGGTATTGTTATATTTTTAGATTGTTATTTCTGATATTGATGAAACTTCTAAGTTTGATGCTTAGTGACTCTTCCTATTATTAAAAATTTGATGAACATTTGCATATGTTTAATTATAAATGAAATTTTATATGTTACTGGACGACTTTTTATTCCTGCACCTTTAATTTAGGCTAGCCGGGCCGGGTCGTGACAAGAATGTTATCAGAGCCAAATATTTAAAAATACTAATCAATATGAAAGAGCCTTTAGGATAATTGTATGGGTCATATAACGTATATGATGTGTGTTGTATGAAATTTATGAATTTTTGACTTAAAATATTATGTTTCGTCTCAGGGATATAGATCCTGAGTAGAATGTCATTGATGGCATTGGGAATGAAGAATGAATGGAGCTACCAGATATGAACCCTGAGATTGATGTCACTGATGCCCGCTATAGGTGAAACAAGGAGGGTGCTACATGTAGTAGCAGATCCTACAAGAGGTAGCAACAATGCCACAATGAAGTCATTTGCTCATATGAAAGCAATGATGACTCAGATGATTAAGAACTCCTAGACTCAGGCCAGTGGTAGTGGGAGTAATCCCATGGATAAAAATTTAAAGCTGTTTCAAGATATGAAGCCTCCTTTATTTTTATGTGGTGGACCCTTAGAGGCAGACAATTGATTAATGAGGACAAAAGATTTTGGAGGATATATCTTGCCCTAAGGATAGGAAGGTTACCCTTGTTGCTTATGTTTTTGACGGTGATGCAGAAAGATGGTGGCGAAGTTAATTACAAGAGATATTTGGAGGGCAATCTAGCAGTCAAGTCTCATGGGGAGAATTTATGAAGGTATTTAGAGATTGGTTTGTACCCATATCAGTTAGGAGACAAATACAAGACAAGTTCGATAGACTGGTTCAGGGGGATCATTGCATTTCACAGTATGAAGCCGAATTTACTATGCTATCCAGATATACCCCTCACCTGATACCAAATGCTGAAGAAAAGTGTCACGGCTTCTTGTCTGGACTGAAGGATATTATAAGGTAGCCTCTAATACCTTTTGGGATTGAAGACAATTCCATTTTGGTGGAAAGAGCTAGAAGGATTGAAATGGACTTACAGGAGACTCAAATGAGGGACTTTCAGAAAAGAAAAATTGAGGGTAGGCCAAAGCCCACTCAGTCTGCTCAGTCTTCTCAGTCTGAAGTGTCTACTTGGAAGAAACTCAGACCCAGCAATTCTGACAATAATGCTTCAGCTGCTATATTATGTAATAAGTGTGGAATGATGCATAAGCGAGAATGCCTCTCTGACACTAACACTTACTACTGGTGCCATCAGCCATGACATATAGCAAAGTCTTGCCCTCTTCTGGGAAAGAAATCTACTACAGAGGCCAGGACAAGCAATAATACTCAAAGGATAGCTGTCAGATCAAGAAATGTGGAGTCTATAGCATCTGTTCCATTTCAGGGTCAAACCCGTCAGAATGTTCAGCCTAGGGTTTATGGATTATCCCAACAAGAAGCTAAGGGGTCTCCTGATGTTGTTATAGGTACGTGATTTAATTAATTGTCAATGCAAAATTTTTATATATTATATCGGTGGAAAATGAATGTTATGTCTTTTATATGATTAGGGACAATATTAATATGTAATAAGCCTGTTAAAGTCTTATTTGATATTAGAGTGTCACACTCCTTTATTTCAAAAGAATTTGTTAGATTTGCCAATTTGTTTCCTACACTCATGCTGAAATCATTATCAGTTTTAATGTCAAATGGAAACCAAATGGAAATCAATAGATGTCATGTGGATTTGAGGATAGGTGATGAGAACTTAGAAGCATATTTGATTGTTTTGTCATTATCTGGATTAAATACAATCTTAGGCATGGATTGATTATTTTGTCATTTTGTGACTATAGATTATAACAAGGAGGTTAGATTTCAAGTGTTAGGAGTAAAAGAATTTAAATTTCAGTGAGATGGAGGAATAATTGCTATTATGGTTTCATCCTTAAAAGCTTATCTTATGTTGAGGAAAGAATATGAAGACTTTTTGGTATATGTTAAGGAAGAGAAGAAGAAAGAAAAAGAGCTGAAGTATATTCCAATTGTACATGAATATTCAAAAGTGTTTGCAGATAATTTACCTGACTTACCTCCAAGCAGGAAAATAGTTTTTCTATTGAATTGGTGACAAGAGCTGAACTTGTTGCTAAAGCTTCATACAGAATGACAATAAAAGAACTAAGGGAAATGAAGGATCAATTGCAAGAGTTGATGGATAAGAGATTCATTAGGCCTAATACCTCCACTTTGAGTGCTCTTGTACTGTTCGTGAAAAAGAATGATGAAAACTTAAGGCTCTATATAGATTACAGATAATTGAACAAGCTGAAAGTGAAGAATAAATATCATATCCCAATGATAGATGATCTGTTTGATCAGTTGGAAGGTGTGTTAGTGTTTTCAAAGATTGATTTGAGGTCAGAGTATCATCAACTCAAGATTCGAGAAGAATATATAGCAAAGACAACCTTCAGTACTATATATGGGCATTATGAATTTCTAGTGATGTCTTTTAGTCTTACAAATGCCCCTACTGTGTTTATGGACCTAATGAATAGAATCTTTAAGCCATTTTTAGGTCTATTTGTGATTGTATTCATAGATGATATTATGGTTTACTCTCCAGATGAAGAAATGCATACAAACCACTTAAGGGTTGTGTTACAGACATTAAGAGGAAATGAATTGTATGTTAAGTTCTCAAAGTGCGATTTTTGGCTGTAGAGTGTGAACTGTCTGGGGCGTGTGATTAGTAATGGAATGATATCTGCGAATCAACATAAGGTACAAGCTATAGCATATTGGCCTTGGCCAGCTACAGTAACATATGTCAGGAGTTGTTTGGGTTTAGCTGGCTATTACAGAAGATTTTTTTAGGGGTTTTCACAGATTGCTATGCCACTATCCAGATGGACTCAGAAACCAGTGAAGTTTGAATGGATAGCTCAGTGTGAAGATGCTTTTCAGAGATTAAAGCAGTGTTTGATGACTGCTCCAGTGCTGACTATATCTTTAGGGTTAGATGAATTTCAGCTCTATAGTAATGTCTCGCATAAAGGGTTGGGTTGTGTATTATTGTAGAATGGAAGAATCATTGCCTATGCTTCTAGGCAATTAAAAAATCATGAAAGGAATTACCCATTTCATGATCTGGAATTAGCTGCAATGATTTTTTCCTTAAAGGTCTGGCGGCATTACTTGTATGGGGTAAGGTGTGAAGTTTTTACTGACCACCAGAATTTGAAGTATATTTTCACATAGAAAGAATTGAATTTAAGGCAAAAGAGATAGCTAGAACTCATTAAGGATTATGAGTTGGACAATCAATATCATCCTAGTAAAGAAAATGTAGTTGCAGATGCCTTGAGCAGGAAGAATTCTAGTAGTGCCAACTGGATAATTACACAGCAGCATGAACTGATAAAAGATTTGGAGAAGTTGAAAATTTCAGTGGTTCAACCAAATGATGCAGATATTGTAATGTTAAATAAAATAATTATCCAATCCACACTGAAGGATAGAGTACGAGAAGCTTTGCCACATGATATAGATTTTTAGAAAATATTGGATATGATTAATGCAAGACACATTGAAGAATTTGAGCTTGATGGTGAAGGATTGCTACAATATAAGGGCAGATTATGCATTCTAGATTTTGGAGACTTAAGAAAGAAAATTCTTCAGGAGTCTCATTATTCAAATTATACCATTCATCCAAGAAGTAACAAAATATATCAGGATTTGAAAGAAGTATTTTGGTGGTCAGGACTGATAAAGAATGTGGCAGAAGTAGTGGCTAAATGTACTTCTTGCTAAATGGTCAAGGTAGAAAATCAGAAACCAGGAGAATTATTACAGCCCTTACTTATACCTGAATGAAAATAGGAAGACATTGCTATGAATTTTGTAGTTGGTTTACCCAGGTCTAGATGAGGATGTGATGTATTATGGGTGATAATTGATAGGTTAACTAAGTTTGTACACTTCTTAATATCAAGCAATCTGATGTAGTTGAAAAATTGGTAAGCCTGTAAGTTAATGAAATTATCAGATTACATGGGGTACCAAAGACTATAGTATCATATTGAGATAGAAGATTCACCTCTAGATTGTGGGAAAATTTTCAGGAAGAAATGGGGTAACAGACTTATATTTAGTATAGTTTTTCACCCTCAGACGGATGGCAATGAGAAAGAACCATTCAAACTCTAGAACATTTACTCAGATTATGTGTACTTGATTTTGATGGTAATTAGGATACACATACAACTAATTGAGTTTGCATATAACAACATTTTTCAGTCAAGTATAGGTATGACTCCCTATGAAGCTTTATATGGGAGAAAGTATCGAACTCCTTTATCCTGGGTTGAAACAATAAAAAGGAAGATTATTGTGGCTAATTTAGTAGATGATGTTATAGAAAATATAAGGCTTATCTATGATAGATTGAAAGTTGTGCAGAATAAATAGAAGAAATACTATGATACTAAGCATGGATCAGTGAAATTTGAAGTTGGTGATTTTGTATTTCTTAAAGTGAGTCCAACGATGGGTGTGAAGAAATTTGGCAAAGTAGGAAAATTGAGTCCAAGTTATGCAGGTCCTTTTGAAATTTAAGAAAAATTGGAAAGGTGGCCTACGGGTTGATTCTGCCAAGTCACATGAGTGAAGTATATAATGTATTACACATCTCTTCTTTGAGAAAATACATTTCAGATGAAGCTCAAAAGATCAGTACTGAATCAATGGATATTAAATCAGACTCGACTTTTATAGAAGAACCTGAGAGGATCATAAATTATAGTGTGAAGCAGCTATGAAGCCATAGATCCCTTATGTTAAAGTCTTATGGAAACATGAAATTGAAAAGGATGCAACTTGGGAGCAGTTAAAAATGATGGAAAGTTATTCTTATTTGTTTGACTAAGGTATGGTTTTAATTTATTGTATTGTTTTAAAATTTCGAGGACGAAATTTTTATTAGGAGGGGAGAATTGTAAAACTCGAAAATGTTGATCTTAAGTATTGCATGCATTTCGATGCACCACGACGAAATTTAAGTGAATTTTCAAAGTCGTCGGATTTTGACGAAAATAATTTTATAAAATAGTGTATAAAATTTTGAGCAAATCGGTATAAGGGACTTATAGTGAATTCCACATAAATTTTAAATTAAAAATCGTCGAAATTATAAATGGGTTAAAAATTACTTAAATACCCTTAAAGATATTAAAGTGAAAATAAGTTATGTAAGGGCAAATAGGACATTATGCATTTACCCCTAACCGGCGCCCACTCTTAAGGGGACCGAAATCCATTCGGTCCCCTATTTGTTTCATTCGGCCAAACCGAAGGGAGAGGGAGGCGGAGAGAGGGGCAATGGGAGCAAGGCCATGGCAGCGATTTCCAATGGCAAATTTTGGGGGAAAACATAGAGGAAGGCTAAGGGAGAATTAAGGTATATTCTTAAAACAAGAAATCTTCTTTTCCTAGTACATTTTTGGAAGAGAAATTTCTAGGGTTTTACTAACTTAGAATTTCTTTGGGAAACTTATAGGGAATATTATGGGAAGTATTTTAAACGTAAAAATAAAGTTTTTTTCCAAATTTTTGTGAGTTCGAAAAAATTAGGGTTTATATATTTTTGGATTTTAAGAAAATTTCCTTAATGATTATTGTTCTAATGGACCTTAGGGATGTTTTTAATGGTAAAAAATAAGTTTTTAACTTTTTTTTATATTTTTTTTAATTAAAATAATCCAAAATTTTCATAATATAATTATTAATTAGGTTTAGGAGAAAGTTCAGCATGGTTATTAGATGAAATTAGTGAATTTTAAATTTCCTAAAATTCGGATTTTTAATAAATCTGAAAATAGAATTTAATTAAGTGCTTATTTAAAATATATTATGATTAATGCCTAGTATGTTTGTATTTACATTTATACTTAGGTGTCGATTATAAGAGGATGCCTCGAGCATAAGCGACGTTGTTGAGGTTTACTATACTTGTGGAGTAGGTACTTATAATTAAAGTGAATTCATGTTTCTAAATTTTGTTTTATGTTAAATAAGACATGTTTAGTTTATAATTTTTCCTTTTCATGCAACCTTCTCATGCTAGAATTATATGTATTTTATTATTCATGAAATGTTAAATATTTGTACTTACACTTATTGTTACATTAAATGTTAAATAAGGTTAAGTAAAATGACATTTTATTTAATTGAAATCTAGGTAAACATGAGAACATTTGAAACATATATGAATTTCTGAATGAATTAATCTCTATGAAAAATATTATGATTGAATGTGCATGATGATCTGGAGTACCAACTGGTAAAGGACTCTTTGGGGAAAAAATGGTATAGGGCTCATCAGGAAAAATTGGTAAAGGACTCTTCGGAGTAAAGAAAATGGTTGGCAAAAAATTGACTATGTACCTGATCAATACAAAATACTGGTACTTTCAGGACGGATGTATAATTATATGATTAAGGGGTTATTTGGTATGCAGAATTAGGAGGGTAAAGTAATGTATTTACGCGCATTTCGTAAATTATGTCGTTTGGTTGGTTTTGAGCAAAAAGGAATTCCTCTGATGCATCCACCGTGTATTACTAAAGGCCTTTTGTGCGACTTCGAAACCCGCTCAAATTGAGCGGGTTAGAAATCCTCTCGTCGCCGAGGACGTTGCCTGCGTTTAGCGCTTCCCTCGCCATTAGGAAGGCGTGGTTTGTGGCGAGGCACATAAATCCTCTCGATTTCCTCGCGGATTTTTTCTCTTGGCATTCAGCCCGCGGTTTCTTCACCACCTTCCCCGAAATATTCATCAACCTGGGCGTCCTCTTCGGCTTCATCTCCAACTTCGCTTTCTCTAGTCTGCCGGAACACATCAGCTGGCGCGTGATGTTCCTTGTCGGAGCAATTCCTCCAATCCTAATATTCGCTGGAGTCCTCATCGTGATGACGGAGTCTCCTTGCTGGCTCGTGATGCAGGGCCGCCTTGAAGAAGTAGCCGCAGTTCTCGCCAAGACCTCCGACTCCCCCGAAGTAAGTATTTCGGGGGCTTTCTTCCTCGATGCTGGGATAGCTGTGATTGGTTGGTTTTTCTTCTATTTTTTCTTGCCGAAGATGAAGGGGACGAGCTTGGAGGAGATGGAGAAGTTGTTCGGGAAGAAAGAGAAGCAGGAAGGGAAGGTTGACGCTTAGTTGAGAACGAAGAAATGGTCGATCTTACTGCTGTTGCCGATTTAAGCTATGAAAAAAATGCAATTCTAATTTCTATAATGTAATACAACATAATCTTTGTCTCACTTTTTATAAAAAAGAAGAAAAAATGGAAGTTGAAAATGGGATAATCAAATGCATAACAATTTGAATAATATAATATTGGGTCTAGATAAATATAACACTAAGGTTTCATTTAGGATAAATTTTTTATTATTTTTAATTTTTAAGTCAGAAAATTTCTTACTAAAAAACTATTTTATAAAGCAATAAAAAAGTTATCCCAAATGAAATCTAAAGATATATGATGTTATTTTGATTTGAAAGGGATGAAACATAAGATTTTAGTGGAGCATGAAAGTTTTAGAATGATGAAGATATGCACATTTCGCATCGCAATAGACTGCATGCAGCTTTGGAGTATATGCAATGTATTGGATTGGCAGGTTATTTTACTTTGTACTTGAAGTTCCAAGTTGTGATATCATCTTTAGTCTAGCTTACAACCTTCTTCATTGTCAAATGAAGAAAATTTGGCTTAGGATATCCTGACTAAATTTTAGTCATGATGAATTTTCTAATCATTGAATTTGCCTAATATAAATGCAATGATGATTAATCAATCAACTTATTTTATAACACCAAATAATAGTAATTATTATAACACCAAAATAATAATGATTATTATAAATACACTGCTTTTATAAATACACTATTTGAAATGCCAAAATAAATTATTACAAAAAATATGTTTTTACTTTACTCTGATTCTACCTAACCAAACAAGAGAAATAATTCTCTTGCATTTCTTTTGCAAACAACCAAACAGTCTCAAAGTATTTGAAATGCACTAGATTTACTTTACACTGCATAATCTTTTCAGGCAACCAAACAGCCCCTAAGTATTTTATGCATTTATGCACTTAAAAATAAAAGAAATGTTATGAAAAAAAAGTTTATGAAGAATGGAAAAATTTAAGAAAAGTTCAAGAAAATTGAGTATAAAAAAGGTTATATTGTATATGCGTATAAAATGTCGTATATGATTTTTTTTACTTTCTATAATTCTTATGAATGAAAGATTTCATGCGTAATATTTTTTTATTGTTCATGAATTTATGTTAAATATCTGTTACCTGCTGAGCATTTGCTCACCCCTGCTTGAGAAAATATTTTTCAGGAGAGACTGCTAGAGAATGATAGTTGAAAGACCGATTACCTATTGTCGTAGAGGATCCCATGATGACAGATTTTTATGGTTGTTTATGTGTCTAGTGTTAGTATATGTAAAAGTTTATGTATTGGGGACTTTCTGAGGTATTATTATGTTTTTAGATTGTTATTTCTGATGTTGATGAAACTTTCAAGTTTGATATTTAATTGCTCTTTTTATAATTGAAAATTTAATGAACATTTATATATGTTTAATAATGAATGAAATTTTATGTGTTATCATACGACTTTCTGTTCCCGCCCCGTTAATTCAGGCTAGTCGGGTCGGGTCGTGACATAATGAGAGAACATATTTATGCTCATAGGTAAGCTAATGAATTCCCTATAATTTCTTTTTTTAGTTTATTTTCAATCCTTTCCAGTTCTTCCAGTACAGATTAAATGCTCATTAAAAAGTCTTATTCATTCTCATTGATGAGTTTTTGTAACATTTGTAAGTTTTGTTCTTGTTCTTCTAAGGCGTCAAGTATTTCATTTTTAATATTATTTTTTATAAAATTTTATAAGCTTTTTTCTTTTTATTTTTCCATCACTTTCTTATCTTGATGCTCCTTATATTTTAGCATTCATAAGTTAAATTCATTGAAAAATTCAACAGCCTCCTGAATCGCAAAATATACAAAAAAATAAAATAATAGGACATAACAAAAAATATATATATATATATATATAATTCAATGGCAATAATTTCAAATTTTATATAAGAGAAATAGAAAGGAAAATTTATGAAATATCAATTTTCAAGATTTTTAATAAATTTATGAAAATATATATATGCCACATTCAAATTTCACAGAAGCGTCTCCATTTCTGTTTTTTTGTAAATTAGAAATGAGAATAGTTACAACAAATAAAATCAGGAGAAATGGCCAAAATGATACCTTAACTTTTAGAAAGGACCAAAATGACTCCCAACTATATTAAAGGACAATTTTAGTCCATCAAGTCCTTAAAAAGAGCATAGATAGTCTCATTCATCTTTAAAGAGTTGAATGACCAAAATGATCATTAAATATAGTTGGGGACAATTTTGATTTTTCATAAAGAGTCAAGGGACCATTTTAGTCATTTTCTCAATAAAATCAATTAAAGGCAAGAGGACAAGAATAAGATAATTTCAAAAGTACATAACTACAAAGTTGATTTACAGGAAGAGTTGATTATGTCAAGCTTATTAAGAAATAAATCAATTCATTAAAAGAATAAACTTTCGAAACCCACCATGTTAAGAAAAACATAAATGGGTACCTTGCATGAGAGATTTTTCAACATATTTTCCCACCATGTTTAAAAAAAGAGCGCATAGGGCTTTTCCTTAAAAGTATTTATTTGTTGATATGGCACAAAAAGTTAATGCAACAATAACAACAACAACATCAAGCCTTTATCCCACTACGTGGGGTCGGCTACATGAATCCTTTTTCTCTATTGTGTCCTATTAAAAATCAAATTCTCGTTTAAATCTAATAAAGAAAGGTTATTCCTAATATTTTCTAACCAAGTCTTTTTAGGTCTACCCCTACCTTTCTTAACACAAGTCAAATCTAATACCTCTACTCTCCTAACTGGGTCATCGGAAGGCCGCCTTTTTATGTGACCAAACCATCTAAGGCGACTCTCTCTAATCTTATCTTCTACTGGAGCTACTCCAACCTTTTCACGTATATGCTCATTTCGTATCCTATCTTTAAGGGTAAGCCACTCATCCACCTGAGCATCCTCATCTCTGCCACACATAACTTAGTATTATGCTTCTCTTTTAATGGTCAACATTCGGCACCATAAAGCATTGCAGGCCTCACTACCATCTTATAGGATTTTCCCTTAAGTTTGAGGGGTACATTTCTATCACATAACAAGCCCGATGCATTCCTCCACTTCAACCACCCAACTTGAATTCTGCTGATAATATCCCCATTTATTTCACCATCACTCTAAACAATATATCCAAGATATCTAAAATGTGTACTCTTATTAATGACTTGATCGCCCAAAGTCACAACCCCCTCACTAGGTCTATTGCTACTAAAATTACACTCCATATATTCCGTTTTAGATCTACTCAAGCGATCACAAAAAGTTAATGCAAGAAGAAATAAACAAATCAGTAGAGCCCAAATAAAAAAAAATGAAGCTGAGAAGATTCTAGGGACAATGATAAAGAGCAACATAAAAGCTTTTAATTAAGATTTCTAGATGTGTATGATAAATGCTATAAAAGATTATATATTTATAATTTTTCTTTGTAATATAAATTACAAATTGAAAATGTGATATTAAAATTTAAAAATTCAAAATTTTAAAAATTTGAAGATATATTTTCAATCCTTGACAGAATGTGAATTGTTTTTAAATGTAAATATTTTATTTAAATTAAATAATTCAAATAAGTATGGGCCCAACCCTAGTTGGCTGGCCAAATGATAAAGAAGGGGTATTTTTTATAGTTATCTCACTCTCTCATATACTCGAGGTGTTTCGCCTCTACTTCTTTTCCCTCTCTTTGTGCAATTTAAAAAGGGAATGTTGTAAACCTCTTTAAGCCTACTGGAAAAAGAATAAAAAGGTTTTTTTATTGTGCTACAAGAGTTGGAGATTATTCCAAGAAAAAAAGGCTTGGTCGCCAATCTCACCCTTAAGAGAATTAGGTGATTCCTTCAACCCTTACGCTTTGAAGAGTGATAAGTACCATGCCCCCTTAAGGCTTCGTTTGATTCGGTTTATGCTTACATAAAAAGGAGTTTTAGAAAAGGAGGTTGAGAAAAAGCCGTTCAATAAAATGGAGTTTCAATAATGAGATACGTTTGACTAATATTTTTAAAAGTGCTTATTAATACTTGAAAGTAATTTTAAATTGTTTGTTTAGGAGTTCTGCTTTTGAGATTTTATTATAAAAGACATTTTGTGACCGAAACTCCGTTTTGTGACCGAAGAAGCAGATACGAAAAGATTTTTGTAACCACCGAAAAAACGATGTTTATTAAAAAGGAATTATTGTTAAGCTTTGATTCCAAAAAGTAAATACTAATTGATTTCGGCGTATTCAAACGGAAACGGAGAAAAAAAGCCTAATCAAACAAGGCCTAAATCATTTCAATCCTTTGGTGTAGAATTATTTCATGCTTATCCCCTCACGCTCTCATAGTAATTTCCCGTCCGCTAATCACTAAAAAGCCATTAAGTGCTCTTGGGCAAAGCTTTGTACAATATGAACTTGTTTGGATATAGACCCATTTTAAACCATATAAAGTCCTTACAACAACAACAACAACATCAAGCCTTTATCCCACTACGTGGGGTCGGCTACATGAATCCTTTTTCTCCATTGTGTCCTATTAAAAGTCAAATTCTCGTTTAAATCTAATAAAGAAAGGTCATTCCTAATATTTTCTAACCAATTCTTTTTAGGTCTACCCCTACCTTTCTTAACATAAGTCAAATCTAATACCTCTACTCTCCTAATCGGGTCATCGCAAGGCCGCCGTTTTATGTGACCAAACCATCTAAGGCGACTTTCTCTAATCTTATCTTCTACTGGAGCTACTCCAACCTTTTCACGTATATGCTCATTTCGTATCCTATCTCTAAGGGTAAAGCCACTCATCCACCTGAGCATCCTCATCTCTGCCACACTTAACTTAGTATTATGCTTCTCTTTTAAAGGCCAACATTCGGCACCATAAAGCATTGCAGGCCTCACTACCATCTTATAGAATTTTCCCTTAAGTTTGAGGGGTACATTTCTATCACATAACAAGCCCGATGCATTCCTCCATTTCTATTGCAGGCCTCACTACCATCTTATAGAATTTTCCCTTAAGTTTGAGGGGTACATTTCTATCACATAAAGTCCTTTCAAAATTATAAATTTTTTTAGAAATGATTCAGACATCCTCATTTTCTTTTTCCAAGAGTGTTCAAGTCCTGACATTCCCACATTTTAAAATCCTAAAAGCTTAACATCCAATTTGGAAAATTCAACCAAATTCCATACACCCTTACATATCCTTCTTCCTTTGCATAAAAATTGTACACCACACATATGCAACCTTTCTCAAGTCTTATACATCATTCCTAATATATTTTAGAGCATTCTAAGCCCAAATCAGTAGCTCTTCAGTGAGCTAAACCTAAGCCATATCAATGTTGGTACTAGAACTTAGGTTGGAGGAGATACATTGGAGACTTCTGTACCAATGGAATTGGATGCTTGAAAAATCACTTGCAACTGGTGAATCAAAATTTATACAAAGGACATTTCTCTAATTTTGAAATTTATTTACTTTTTAATGGAAATAAATTTTCTATGACAAAGATTTGGGGCAAATCGCATGTTTGAGCCAACTCTATGAACTAGTGTATATGTATTAACTAGTTATCTCTACATTCATGTGACAATCAATCATTCTTTAAAGTTATCTTAACTTTAAGTTGTTAGAGTGAAATCACATGAGACATGGAGTAATCCACTTGCAAAATTAGTTTTTACCTAGGTTTCAATTAGTATTAGATCCATACTTTGTAAACTAAGGTTTTATTACAATTTTTTGCAATCAATTTAATGTTAAGCAATTTTACTTGCTCCTTACATTAGAGTGAAAGTTCTAAAAATTTTAATACTTCACTTTAAAAATATTTTCAAAATTTTACATTAAGCATTCATCGCATAATTTAGTAAAAAGTCAGCGAAAAATTTCTTACATATTGCATCAACATTACACTCACACTACATAACATATACCACTAGAATCTACTAGCATGAATCACTTGAAAATTTTGTCAAGAAGGGTAGAAGAGGTTACCTTATATAGTGAGGAAACCTTTTATAAATTATAAGAGATGAATATAAACTTAACCATCCAAATACAAGCTATGACCATAAGGAAGCAAGACCAACCATTTGCCCAGACCCAAGCTGAAACTAATCATGTAAGAACGGAATTGTAGAAAATATTAGGAATGACCATCTACCTAAGGGAAATCACTTTAGAAATCATAACAGGAATGAGCATCCTTGGCACAATGACTATGTGGATGAAACCACAAAGGAGGTTAGGTCATAAGCATCAACATAGTGTTTATGCTCCCAATAAATTTCTAGACTAGCTCGACCAAATAGATGAATTCTTTGGTTGGAACAAAATATATGACTATCAAAGAGTCGCTTTTGCTAAAATGAAATTAGTAAGCTATGCAAAATTTTAGTAAATAATATATTAGCAAAATGGGAACGATAGAGTATAACATTCCTAACATTAGTAGAGATAAAGGAAATACTAAAGGCTAAATACTATCCAAAAAAGTATGAGAAGAAATTGCGTGAACATTTGATAACATTAAAGCAAGGGAACATGCATGTAGTGAACTACATAAACACAATAGAGGACCTTGTGACTTATACCAATTGCCTGTTGAAGATTGTGCAAGAACGAAGCTGACAAGATTCAAGGACTAATGAGGAGAAAAATGGAAAATTTTCATTATAATTTCTAGTTTATGTATGTAATAAATTTTATGATTGTAATTTTTATTTTAGCAATTATAAACTAATTCAAAATTTTGAAAATGTAAATTTTCAACTTTCAAGCCTTGGGAGAATGTGAATTTTTTTTAAGCTCAAATGTTTTATTTTGAATTAAATAGTTCAAAGAATCATGAGCACAAGCGTGGTTAGCAGCAAAAACAAAAAAAAAAAAAAGGAGGTTAATTATTTTGGTAGTTACCTCACTTTGTCCATACACTCTAGGTTGTCGAACCTTGCTCATTTTCTCTATCATTGTGCAATTCAAATGTAGATTTTGTAAACCTAATTAAATATGATGGAATGAAGAATATATATATATATATATAAGTTGGAGTTTTTTTCAAGAAGTGGAGGCTTGGTGGCTAACTTCACTCTTGAGGGAATTTGGTGATTCATTTAACCCATATTATTTTAGTGCGTGGTAAGTACTATATGTCCTTAAATCATTTCAACCCTTTGTTGTGGTATTATTATACACCTATCCCCTCACAGCCCCATGACAATCAACTTTAGTCAAAAAGCCAATAATGGTTCCCAACCAAAGCTGGTTTCAATCTAACCTACTTTGGTTAGATACCCCTTTTAACCTATCTAAACTCCTTGAAAAATTATGAAACTTTTCATAATTGATCTAAACACTCAAGTCTTTCACTTCCATAGCTTCTATGGCTAAGTTCCTAAATTTTGAAACACTAAAAGTGTAAAGTCCAGGTAGAAAAATTATGCTAGATTCCACAAACCCTTAACATATCCTACTTTCTTCGCATGGGAATTGAACAGCACTAAATTCAACCTTTACCAAGGCTTTTACATTATCCCAAACATATTTTAGAACCCTTCAGTAGTTTAACCTAGTATATATATTAATTTTTTTGTGTATGAATTCTTTCTCACACATTTTTCATTGTTCGTGTTTCTTATCGTTTCACATGAGAGTAATTGTTTTTCAAAATTTTCTAGTGTAATGACTCAAGTAATATGGGTATCCTAACCAAACATTTTTGACATTCTAGAAGCATCAACACAACCTATTTTGCGAAAAGAGTGACTACCAAGAAACTTTGATATTTGCAATGCATTTACAACTACACTTGCAAAATACCATGTTTATTGCATGTTATGTTCATCGGGCTTAATAAAATCAAACGTGAGGGTCCTATTTTGATAATTTTGCTTCTTCAAACACTTCAATATAGTCAATTTTACAGAATAAACAATATTTGAGTAACTTTCATGATGGGGGTATGTCTTATTGTCTTAATCCCAATTTGTGCCATATGACAATTGTTATTCATCATTTTATCATGTTTACATATATTATTTGTGAAGGAAACCCTAGCCTCATGGTCCTCTATTATGGTAGAAAATTTTGGCAGTAATTTTCGTCAGATAAGCATCGGAAGTTCGGGTGGACTGCATTCATCACAATTTCTACTTGTACAATTTGCAAAAAAGAACAATGTTAAATTATTTACAATACTTTGCCTTTCTGCCAGTATTTCCCAGGGTTTATTCTTCTAAAAGCCAGAAGAATTTTTTTCTAACAGAAATACTTATTATTGACAGTATTTCATGAGTGCATTTTTCCAGCAACTTAATCTCCATCGGAAATACATGTAAAAATAAAATTTTTGGCAGATTTTGGGCTTTTTTCGATGGAAATTTCCACCAAACAAAGGTCACTAACTTGTAGTGATAAATCCTAAGCCATATTGAAGAGCCCAATAGGAGGAAACTAATTAACATCAACGCCAAGAGCTCCAAGTATAACAAACTTTATCGTATAAATATAAGAAGAATTTTCGATCATGTATGATTTTTTTACTCTCCTCCACTCTTCTCTCTTCTCTTTTCCCTTCATGATCTATACCAACCACAAAGTAACCTTGCAGCTAAACTTAATATAGCTTCCTCTTAGACCACAAAATTTTGGATCTAGCAAAATTCAAGCCAATCCTTATTCATTATTTAATATATATCACGTCAGAAACAAATTATATTTTGATAAACTTCTAAACTTCTAAGGACAAATTTTAGTCCAAGATATATGCATGCATAGATGCATAAACATAAACAAGCATAAGAACACAAGAACTCATATAAAGATAAAACCATATATTCATACACGTAAAAATCCATTCCAGCATATGCCCATTTATTTCTATCCGATCTTCACAAAGCTCTATTCAATCCAAGCTTGACTAAATAAAAAAGAGCTGGTCCGACTCATCAGTCACTTGGTTGATTTCGATTTAAGTTTGATTTAACCCAAAAGAAAATTCATTTTTGAATGATAAACATGCCAAACTCTAGCCAACCTCAAATAAAAGTCAACCAAACAGCCCATGGGTAAGCAAAGTTTTCTAACTTTTCATCACTATGGCATCAACCTCTAAAGCCAACATCCTCAAAAAGAACCAGTAAAGCATATAGTATAATAAGGCATAAAATAAGTCAGGCGTCGCATTAAGATCACCCCATCCAAAAACCCTAAAAACTGTCAAACTGACAGTAATCATTCACATCTACAAGATAAAACAAGAACAAAGAGTGGCGAAAAGGGGTGAAGAAGCGGACCAACCGAGTGCATTGGAACACCGAATGAACATGCAACCTTCGTTTGCAGGTCCTGCAAAAATGGAGCCACCAAGGGATCCTTGCAGTTGGGAACGAGCACCTCCATTGCAGTAATCACAGCCTTAATGTGCTCCAGATTGATAACAATCGCCCGCTCTCTCCCAAGGATGGTGGATGGGTATGATAGCTGGGGATCGAGAACACGTAAGTCCCGTGCCGGAAGCCCCGTTCGCCGCATGATTAAATGCTTCCCTGCCTCTTCAAGATAGGGCTGCCTCGATTCTGAAACCACCAGCCACGACCGGATTCCCGCCGTCGGCTTTCGCCGCCCGCCGACGGGGTATTGAGTAGGCGGTGTAGCCCGTAGGAGGAATTCCTCATCCATTGCCATGTTGGGCGACCGCATCTTGAATTCCGCTAGGGTTCTTCCTCGCTTTTTCCCGCATTTAAGAAAGGCAGCAACTCTTTGCCGTTCGCGGGAGAAATAACGAATCCAATTCGGAATGGAAAGAGGAAACCAGCACTTGTTACGCGTCCAAAGCTCGTGGGAACCGGTCAAATCATGCTTTTTTGTTTCTCTCTTTGTTTGGTATTGTTCCATATTTGTTCGGTATTTCTTATTTTTTGATGCGATTTGACCTTCGACCGGACGTTTCTCTACGTCCGATCGGAGGACGTAATAATTATTCCTCTCTTTGACCCCCTACTATTTGTGCGCATTGGCAGTTGATTAATTTTCTTAAATGGCGAGTTTCAAGACAAATATACAAATATAATATACGGTGAGTTAAAATTAAAAATCATAATTATCGGTATATCAATCGGGCAGGATAAATAATTGGAGGAAGAAGGAGAGGTTCATCATTTCATGGTTCAATTGGGGTGGAGTTATGATTGAATCGGTTAAATTGAGGTTTAATTGGATGATATAATAAATACTAATTTTATTTAAACACGACATAATCTACTTATATTAATGCAATCATATAAAAAATTTGACTAAAAATTAAATAAACTAAATGATCTAAAATATTAAACATGAAAATTCTGAATAAAATCAAAATTGTACTGATTAAACCTTGTCATTGATTGTCAAGTAAGGATCGGAAAATTTCTTTTATGGATTGGATAATTACACTATAACAACAATACATTATCAAACGACACACCTTGAGGCTTCAGGTTCCTGCACGTGAAGGTTGGCCATCCCGTGGCTCCCAATTCCAGCGTAGGATGGTCAAATCAGCTAAATATAATAAAAAATTTAACAAAATTATAATTCATAATATAAAATTTAACATATAAAATAAATAAATGCAGTACTTTAAAAAGTAAATAAATTCATTTTGTAAGCTACTAACCTCTTTATCTTGAACATTCATAATTTTTTTAATTCTTCTCTATCCAAAAGATCATCCAGCAAAAACGAAAAGTTTATCATGAAATTGATATTGAAACATGATATAAGAAATAGTTGTCCATACAATAAAAGTGGAGGATATTTAAAAAAATGTACGATACTCAGAAAATACTCATCACCAAAGTAACACATGCATTTAAGCATCTTAATCAAACCAATCCGAAATTGGATGAATCTATCTCATCCATACAATAAAAGAAAGCAAGATAAATGTATCATCAAAAGTTTTTAGTTTAATTGTTCAAATAGTGTTACAAGAGGCAAATAAAAAATCAGGTAAATTTGTATCATAAAAACTAACCCCAAAGGTTGACCTCCTAGTCCTGCATCTCCCAAATCTTCTATTCCAAATGTCTCAATATTATCAATCTCTATTATATATCATCTCCATCCTCTTCAATATCAATATCACATTTATTAACAAACAAGAAATATAAAATAAGGCTTCAATATTAAATTTATCCAAAAAAATTTAGGGTTTTTAATTATCAACTTACTATATCTTTGTTGAGTCAAATGTACGTTTTATTCTTTAGTAGGTGGAGTTGTATCCACTGCAAAGAGCTTATTTTCTAAATCTTCTAATACTATCTCTGGAGTAGGCTCATCCTCATATATTAAAAAATTAACCAACTTAACATATGTGTAGAAATCTTAAAAGTGAAGGAAATGTTTTAATTAGTGCATGGTTAAATGATGCAAAAAATAGTATTCTATATTAATATACTTGAAAAGTATACCTATTCTTCAAATTGTTATTGTATCAAACATATACTTAATTATTGAGCCATTTGTTTTTTCCTACTTTAATGCAATTGTGCACTTTAAAAAAAAAAATCATAGAGCCATTGATGCTCCAAAAGATTGCACCTCTGTAAGTGAATTTGCTCGAAGACACTCCAATTTATTTAAGAACCAAAAGAGGAGGATGTTTGACTTAGAATTTTTATTGCTAACTTTTGCAAGTTTAGAGAACTTGATCCAAACATCTTTATCTACTCATCTACAAAATATCAAGTGAGAGATCTTAATGAATGATCATTTTTATAAATTTAAAATATTATTATATATTGACATTAAAAAAAATTACCTGGTTATATTTGTTTTGTCAATGTGAGAGCAATCGGCTTACCAAAACTTTCCAAGGCATCCCAAAAAAGTCTAATCTCATTCATTGCAAATTTAAGCTTAGGACAAATGACTTTATTCCCAATTAACTTAACAAGACCTTGCATGATTTTTGGCTTATGACAACAATTTTCTTTATCAAGCTGAAAATCAGGATTCAAAAAATATGTAGCAAAGTGGATACCTTCCCTAAGTTGGGAATCATATCTTTTCTTAATGATTGTTGTATATATCTTATATAATCTTTTCACATTTCTGAAGATAGCCTTTATTGTCTTTCATGCTCTATATATACCATCATATAAATATTGTAATGAGGGGTTCTCATCTGAATATGACATACAGAGACATCTGATTAATGGACCAGATATTTTTGAGATAACAAGAAACTCATTCAAAAAGTTCACATCCAAAATAATAGCGATGACCTATTTTCCTTTGGTGGTATTTGCTAACATTTAATCTATGTAGAATTTTTTAACAGGCTAGTTCTTAAGTATTGGTGCTAGTTTTTCGGTTAATTAGTCCAACTGGCAGGATGACTTCTTTTTCCCTGATTTTCTTTGAAATCAGTTATATGGGTTAACGAAATAGGTCGGCCGATCGGTTCATAATTCAACCAATTAAACAGATCAATCTGGTTTTGATATTTTACACCTTGGGTATATATAATAAAAATCCGCACAATTTGACAAGGATTTTGAGATAATTTGAAATAAAAAAATTATGAAATTAAATTAAAAATTATATGAACTTTAATTTTAGCAAATTCATAGTCGAGTTGGATGTATTAATGAGACGAACAAAATGGTACCAAAAGTGGCCCAATTCTAGCCTAAATGAGCCCAAATCAAACATTTGAAGTATTATTAGAAACTTCAAATATTAATTGGATGATTAAATGATCTCTAAATTTGACATAATTATAGTCAAATCAACTATATTCTATATTATCAAAATTTCATAGTGAAACATCCATCAACTATATTTTATATCCTAAAAAAATTTTATAAGATAAAAACCTTATCATTACATTATGTTACCTTTATGCTACTCAGTAGTGAGTTGCTTAGGACTAATATTAGTGAGGATCCTTTTTAAAATTATATTCTCTTATATGAGTTATTTATTGGTGATTTATCACCTTTTATTTCTCTCACCAGCAAAGCATTAGAGAGAGAAAGCTGGGAATGGCGGGGGGTGGCCGAAAGTCACCTCCCCACTCCGGGGGGGGGGGGGGGGGGGGGGGGGGGGGGGGGGTGACTGTTTGACCCTCATTTTTGTATGAGGTAACTAGGACCAATCTATATCCCATATCCATTTAGACCCTAGGTCTGTCCAAACCCTAAGATCTACTTAAACCCTAGGATCCTTCTAAAATCTAGATCTAGGATCTATCTAGACCCTAGAATTCCCCCAAACAAATCTAGACCTTAGGATTTATCTAGGCCCCAGACCTTGGGACTTTTTAGACTATAGAATCCTCCAAGATTCTAAATCCTAAGATTCTTTCAGACTCTAGTCCCTAAGGTCAATTTAGATCTTAGATTAATCCAGACTTCAAATCAATCCTAACCTCAAGCCAATCTAGATCTCAATTCAATTCAAATTTTAAAATCAAATTTGATTATTTACTACTCAAATCTAGACCTTACTATATAATTAAAATTATACTAAAATAATTCTTTAAATTTTAAAAAATATTTTAAATAAATTTAAATTTTAGAAAATATTTAACATTTAATTTAATTTAATTTAAAAACTAGTTTCAAATATTAATTATTTTTAAAACTATTAAATATACATTAATAATCTAAATTTTAAAAATTAAAATTAAATTTATTTTAAAAAATTGAATAATAAATAAAAAATTGTAAATTAAAATATTCTAATTTATTTTTTTAAAATTTAAAATTTATTTATTTTAATAATTTGAATTTTTTGAATGTTTTAATATTTAATTAAATTTATATTAATAATTTTATTTAAAAAGTTTATTTTTAAAATTAATTGAAGAATGAGAGGATCTCTCAAAAATATTTTTAATTATTTAGATGATTTTTTTTAAATTTTTAATTTTAAAAATTTATATTATATATATATAGGTTTTTATATAATTATTTTAAATTATATGTATATGTTAAATCCTTGGGCATTAAGAGATCCTATGGAATTTTAAATAAAGATTGAGCATGTTTGAATAGGGTTCATGTGGATGAGTAGTAAATAATCATATTTTGATTGTTCACTAATCTAATTTTTAATCATATGTCTTATATTCGATTTTTGCATGTTTAGGTTGCACACACCTGTACTTAGCTTAAGCTCTCATAGATTTAGGAGTTGAGTGTGATTGTGCGTCTATATGTTTGTACAAGGGTTAGTGGAACATTGATTTAAACCCACTTAAATTAGTGACATCTTTAGGACAATAATTAAAAACACATCTAGAAAATTTAAAAAAAATTTAGAAATTAGGATGCACATTCTCTTGACTTGAAATTTTGAACACATAAATTTAGTGACATTCTCAGCCTATAGAATATTTCTCACTAGTTTTAAAATTTATTAAGCCCCTTAATCAATTTACTAAAGTTTAAACCCTTAATTTAGTATTTAAATTTCCAAAAAGTATAAAAAATCAAATTTAAACCCAAAAAATACACATAATACTTCCAATTAACCAAAATTGAACTCTTAACACAAGAAAAATAAGAGCCCTTTTATTTGATTCCATATTTAAGCTTAATTTAACTTTAATTAAAATTAATATTTAATTAATTTAATTAATTAAAAATGATTAAAAATTATCAAAATCTTGATAATCCCTCCATAGATAATTTATGATCTTTGGAGGTTATTTTAAAATGTTTGGATTTTATTTGGATTCAAATCAATAAAAAGCCCCTTAATTAAATTAATGAAATAATTCAATAAATACATCAAAATTAAAAAAATCTTAACTAATTTTAGAGAAATTCAAATCAATCAAACTCAAAGGCATTGCACTCCATTTGGGGTATAATATTTATTAAAAATATCAAACATTCAAAAATTAGTCAAAGTTAAAAAGTCAACAATTCGATTGAACTTAAGTCAAAATCAGGTCAAAACTTCAAACATACATAACTTAAAGTAAAAAAAAACAAATCCAACAAAATTATAGTCTAACTGATCATCATAAGGTCTATTATTTTATAAAAATACTAACTTTTCAAAATTTAAGCTTAATAAAAAAGTCAATTTTTGACACCTTAATTAAATGATTAAAATAATTCAAAAAATTCTAAAAATTCACTTAAAAAATCCAAAAAACTTTAATTTAACTTTAAAATCGGTAACGAATCAACCTTGATTAAAATTTATCAACTTTGAAACCTTAATCAAATCAACTCACTTAATTATACCGGTTACTACTAGGTAACTCGGGCCTACGAGGCTAGTAACTTAGCACCAAGAAAGGTAACTTTATGGCCCTAGTTTAGCAAAGGTAGTAATCACCCAACCTTTAAAAATATATCTTAAAATTAATCTTAAGTTATTAAGAATTAAACTTTAATTAAACATCCCCTTAAACCTTTCAACCAACTAAAATCTTAAGTAACTTTAACTAATTGTCCTATATATAACATATCAAAGCCATATATCATACCCCTCACACTTTAGATGGTTTTATAGTCCAACCATCCCTAGTCTTAGGCTAGGCCGATATTTACTTCTATAATGTGTGCTGTGTTTTTGAGCTTTCACTACATACTATTTATTGATGTTGATGTAATTGTTTATTTAATTTCTACACTATATGATGTGATTGATTATATGTTAGATCTATCCCTATGTTAGGGATGATTTATACTAATTCAACCTTATGTAGATAGCCATGCTCATACATGGTATTGAAACTAAAGGTGACAAAAATTAAGCTTTAAAATTAATGATATTTTTTGTAGGTGCTTCAGAAATTGCCAATTCCCCCTTCAAATTAAAAAGAGCATGTTTAAATGTGGCTGTGATTTAAGTATTTAAATTTTTAATTAATATTAACTAATTGAGTTGATTTGATTATAACTGCTTAAGATAACCCTACAGGTACTTGATTCTAAATTTTAATTTTCATTCAATATAATTTGATTTGAATGTTTGAGTTATAAATTGTTAAGTGCTTTGAAATGAGATTGAATAACTACTTTGGAATCCAAAGAGGAAGGGACATCCCTTAGTGGAGAGTCCCTCTCCATGTGGAAATCCAAATTAGGATAACCTCAAAATATCCAAAGAGAAAAGATAACACCCCCTTTAGGGGAAGTTTCTTTTCATTTGTATATCCATACCCAATTATCTAAGGAGCCCCACAGATGGACGAAGAAATGAAGAATAAGAAGAATCTCAATTCTCAAAGTTGCTTGAGTCCTAGGAGTAGAATTTGGGTTATTGTTAGTGGTACCTGACCACTTTATTTTTTTATTTTTGTAAACTATGAGTTGTAATATTAAAAGACACTTGCGTATGGATATTTTTACGTATTTGATTGATTTAATTATTCAATTGATTGTTTGATATTCATTGCGATATAGGATTGCATACTTTTAGTAGTTTTGGCGATCTTGCATATCATATTTGATTTAGCTTGGAACCCGATCGAAGGCTCATGAGGGATCACCTAGATTTTTCTACTTTAATCAAATTTAAAACATTTAAGCTCGCATAGAAATTCTAATGCTTTAAAAAGTAAGCCATGGATAGTTGGGAGTCATTCATGCATTCATATTAAATCTTATCTACCTTGTTAGGTACCTTATTGCCTATGGGTTATGGCAGGCCACCCGACCTTTTAGGGTTCAATCCTGTTAAAGGGATGTTGTGTAGTCTCTAGGATAAAATTATTTTTAAGCCTTTTTTTTAAATGAATTCATATATGATTTCAAGAAGTCGAGTCAACTAGCATGCATTACATTAGAAACAGATTTAAATGTGTCTAAAATTCTAATTACATTTACTTTAAGCATTAAATATCCAACATAAGTTAAGGGGCAAATTAGGATCTACTATAGATGTTGGGCCCACTTTCCTCAAACTTAACTTAATATAATATCCCTATAAATCTCATATAAAAGATCAGAGTCATAGTTTTGAAGCGCCTTAGTGGTTTAGCTGGCTCCCAATCCAAGCCAAGGTAAGTCTAGATCTTGCACTACATTAGCTAGGTTCAGGTCACTAATTTTTAGTACCCAATTTAAACTTAGGTTCTAAGGAAGAATCATAATATAAGACCTAAACCTTCTGGGAATCTAATCCCAACCTTCTAATAAAATTGGAAGTTTAATTTAAATCTCTTTCAATTTTAAATTCAAGCCAAACACTCACGATAGACTGGCTGGTGTGTTTCTGAATTATTTTAGAATCTCAAAACACTCCCTACCCTTCCTCCTTTGACTCCAAAAATAAATGTTCAACCTTGATCAAATCCCTATTGAATTTCTAACCTCACCTCCTTTGACATCATGTTTTAAAATCTTAAATAAATTTTTTATTGCTATTTTAATCGAGAATATTCATAGGAGACTTAGGTTTCCTACAATATAATTAACTACAAGGGCTTACGCTCATTGGAGATTTAGAAACCCAGATCAAAATTTTAAAAAATTAAACTTTTTAAAACTTTAATTAATTATCTTTGGGAAAATCAAATCTAATTATTATTAACTTCATTTTCAAATGATTAATAATAAGCGATATCATCTTTCTCCAGAAAGATATGTCGTTATGTTATTATGATTTTGATTATGAAATTAATGATCATTTATCTATATTATTATAGTCAAACAATTTATCAAACATCAGTTTCAAAACATAAGTTTTCATGATTTCATATATTGTCTTACCTTGTGTTTGATTACGATAATCAGGATAAACTTAAGTTTTATAATTTGAACCCATTAGGGAATGATATGTTTGCCTCCAAAGGTGATATATCATTCATAATTACATGTTTGATTTTAAAAATATAATTCCAAAATATAATCTTTCCCAAAGATAATTAATCTTTTTCAAAAACACACTTTTAATAAAAAAAAATGTCGACTCTGCTGGGGATAAATCTCACTCTCCATCTTTAATAGAGGTATAAATTTTTTCACATTAGTAGTTTTGATAACCCTTTCTTCCGTTGGTACCTCTTCCCATTTCTTCCTTGGGTGAGTGTAACCAACATTAGTTAAGACATGAAAAAGAGAGGTGAGCATAGTAAACCTCTATCCAAAATGAGCTTTGACATTTTGCCTCCAAGTTATTTGGTAGAGAAAAAGAGTCGAGCCAAATCTTTCAAAATCCTTTTATATATGATATAAACTTGCATGCTCAAACAAATGTTAAGTTTTGTAAGTTACAGAAAATCCTTTAATCCCAAAATCAAGATTTCAATCCTTTAATGGAATTCATTACTTTTAAAATTTCAAACAATCCCTATATTCTATCACTACATATCAAATTGCAATTCTTATAATTCAATATGTGTGATAGGATGCAAAACTCTTCTCCAAACTTGAATCAAAACTTCGATCTTTCTAGCAAAGGCAGTCTTTGAATTTCATTCATAAATCGTTCGTCGGGATGAAAGAGTTGAGTCGGCTCCTTAGAATTTTCCCCCAAAAATTGTAGACCTTTATAATAAATATGAATTCAATATATTCAGTTTCGAAAATAAGGGAAGATTCTCCTGGATTTTCAAATTTTCAAATCTCTTTCAAAATCTTTCAAATTAACTTGTACCGTCATTGCAATGAGTCTTCTATAACATTCTGTTGTAGTTGAACATATGCAATGTGAATCCAAAACTTTCCAGTCAATTCTGGGCTTTGACATTTCACCCCTAAATCGCTTGGTGGGGTGAAAGAGTCGAGCCTAATTTCATAGGATCTTCAAGTTAATTTTGTGAACCTGCATATTTGAATAAAACTCAATAAGTTGAGTTTCAAAGTCTGAAGAAGATCCGTTCAGTTCTAACCTCAAATTCAAATTCAATCTTAAGTCCAAATTCAATTTCAACATTAAATCCAGGTTTGACTTCAACCTTAAATTCAACTCAATTTTGATTTCAAAGTCAAATCCAAGTATTGACATTTTATCCCTAAGCTAGTCAATCGGATGAAAGAGTGAAACTGATCCATTTAATCTTCTCCTCAATTTGTTAACTTTTATGTTGAATGCAAATTTAACATATAGGGTTTGAAAGACTCAAAGAATTTCTGTCAATTTTTAAACATCTAAAATTATCTACATTTACTCAAATTAATTCCAATTTTAATACTCAAAATTTCTATAAAATCCAGGCTTCGGCATTTCGCCCCCAAGTTGATTGGTGGAGCGAAAGAGTCAAGCTAAACCCAACATTAAATTTCAACCTCAACTGAAAGTTCAATTCTAACTTTAAGTTCAAGTTTAACTTCAACCTTGAATTCAAATTCAATCTCAATTTTAAAATTCAAGCCTCCATTACAGCTAGATTTTGACATTTTATTCCAAATCAGTTGATGGAGTAAAAGAGTCAAGCTCATTTCTTTAAATCCCCTTGTCAAATTTGTAGACTCTCATGTTGAGTGAAAACTAGATATGTGGAAGAAGTTTAAGAGAAAATTAATCAAACTCAAAACTGAAATTAAATTTTAAATAAAACTAATTCAAGACACTTTCTTATTTCCAGGAAATTAAACATACTCAAATGGTTGAGAAACTCATCTCTCACTGGATAGGGATGTGTTTGTGGAAGATGTTTTTCATGGAAATTAAATCTAGTTTGGAATGGAATTTCAAAACTTCAAGTTATCAATCAATGGAGAAGAAATGATTGATTTGTCTGCTGGAATATAAAGGGATGTCCCCTTAATTTAGATTACTTTAGGGTCAAGAGTTGACTCCCCCATCTCCAAGATGTTAGGGCATGTTACTACACATGTGCCACTACATCATCTATAAAGGAGGAGGTGTAGGAACCGCTTGGGGTACCACTCTCCTAATTAATAGGCCACTAGTAAAGAGATAGTGGAAAATAATCTAAGATTGTATCAGATAGCGATACCATTGAAATTTAACTTTCAATGAGATTATGTCACAATAAATCTTATGATTAAAATGATTAGCACCTTCTAGGAATAGTGCATATCCCATAATAGTCTCTTCCTCTAAAGAGATTGTAGGAATTCAATTCTATATTAAGGGTCTTGCCACCTAGACTTACAACATTTAAGGAAAATTTATCAATTTCTCAAGTGTACTAGGTTCAGATTTTTAAGACAAGTTGATTCACCTTTTTAATGGAAATTGACCCTATCGTAAGTCTTAAGCAAGAGAGAGTTGTAGTTTACTCCATAAAATTTTTTTAAATGTCCTCCCTCCCACCATTTCTATGGGTTGTTCTAACTATTAAATTAAAATCTATTACAAACTTAAGTTGACTTTAGAAATGAAATTTTGTTAATCTTCTTTCAAGTTTCTATCTCAATAGGCATCTCTTGCATGCTTTGAATCTATTCAAATATTTTTCTAATCAAGTTGATATTCCAGTAAAAAAGATTAGGTCTGCTTTGATGATTATTCTTCTTTGTATAAGAGAATGACTTTTTTCTTTAATACTTGAGATATAATCACAACATTAAAAAAGAGAGCAATCATTTTGAGATTTTAAAAAAAAAAGTGAAGCCTCTTCTCAAAATCACTTAAAATAAAAAGATACGTGAATGCACCAAAAATCAAGAAATGCACGTTCTGCACCAAATATAAAAAGATGCGTAAAGTGCGCCAACGAAAAAAGAGAAGAAGAGTTAGAGGCCTTCCCTCCTTTGAATCCTTAAATCTTAGAAAAAACTTAATCTCCTTTAAATACTTGACTTTGAAAATCTTTAACCCAAATTCTTTACCTTGCAAGAATTATATATCATATAAAAGAATATCATGCAAAAGAATTGAAAATATCATATTTCTACTTCCAAATTAAATCATTTTGAAATTTATCTTCATTCAAAATATTCAAGGGAGACCCCAATTTAGTTTTTATGAAACTTGGTCTGGGTTAAAAAAACTTAAATCCTGAAATCTTTTTAGGTTAGTTAGAGTTACTCAACTTTTCATTATACTTTTTAATTTATTCCCATTTGTCATTCTGAGGGGTCCAAATAGCTAGGGAAATTTCTAATAAGAAGAATGAATTTTCTACTCTTGATTAAAATTTAAATCTTTGCCTTGAGAAATGTGTTTGAGTCCTTATATATATGCATCTTTTCCTTCAAGGCCTTCTTAAATAAATTACACTATATGATGGGTCCAAGATCAACCCAACTAGAGGAATATTTTATAGTGCTGACAATTGTTATTTAAAATCAAATCACAGCTGAATAGAGTTCTTGAATCCATTTAAAGGAGCTTGAGGCCTTGTACATCATCATCTTTAAGGCTCAGTAAAATGTAAAGTGGTATAAAGCCTGAGTGGTTCAAGCTCATGATGAGATAGTACAACCTAGAACTTTCCAAGTAGGAGACTTGGCCCAGGTTCTTCGGATGCCTATCTTAGCCTACCGAGAGATCGATGGAGGATTTTGATCCAGTAGAAGAATATCCTCTTATTATAGAGATAATATTTGAGAGAATTTCAAATATTAACTGATCAATCCTGAAGGATGCCACCCGATATTTTCAAACATCGGAGCTGCTCTTCAGGAAGTACCATGTCATCCATACAAGATCCTCTGTGTGGAGGAAGTTTTCTCCCCACATGATTATGCAGATTCGATCTTTCGTATAGAGAGTGTTTCCTCTCCACAAAATCATCCTTTAGTGATGGAGCATGACCTTTATGGCTCCAACCTAAATTCAAAATCTAAATTCAATCTTTCGTGGGAAGAAATGCTTCCTTCCCACAAGATCTTCCAATTTTCTTTTCCTTAAGAATACATGTGATTCATCGTGCTTTCTTTCCTTAGGATTAGATCCACTAGTAATGGAGCATGCCCTCTATGGCACCATCTTAGTTTCAAATTCTAGATTTGATCTTTCATGTAGAGCAAGTTTTCTTTCCACAAGATTGTCCATTACTTATGGAGCACGCCTTATATGGCTCCATCCTAAATTCAAAATCCAGATCTGATCTTTTGTGGGAAGTAATGCTTACTTCCCAAAAGATCTTCCAATTTTCTTTTCCTTAAAGATAGATGTGTGTCCTCGTACTTTTTTTTTTCCTTAGGATTAGATCTACTAGTGATGGAGTATGCCTTTTATGGCATAGTCTTAGTTTCAAATTCCAGATTTGATCATTCATGCAGAGCAAGTTTCCTCTCCAGAAGATATTCCTTTAGTGATGGAGAATGACTTTGGCACCATCCTAAATTCAAAATCCAGATTCTATATTTTGTGGGAAGCAATGCTTCCTTCCTACAAGATCTTCCAATTTTCTTTTCCTTAAGGACATATGTGAGCCATCATACTTTCTGACCTTAGGATTAGATCCTCGGTGATGGAGCATGCCCTCTATGGCACCATCCTAGTTTCAAATTCTTGATTTGATCTTTTATGTTGAGCAAGTTTCCTCTCCACAAGATTATCCTTTAGTGAGGGAGCACACCCTCTATGGAACCTTCCTAAATTTAAAATCCAGATCTGATCTTTTGTGGGAAGCAATGCTTCCTTCCCACAAGATCATTTAGTTTTCTTCTCCTTAAAGAAAAATTTGAGTCATCATGCTTTCTCTCATTAGGATTAGATCCACTAGTGATGGAGCACACCCTCTTTAGCGCCATCATAGTTTCAAAATCCAAATCTAATCTCCTGTGGGAAGCAATGTTTCCTTCTCATAGGATCCTCTAATCCTCTTTTCCTTAAGGTTTAATATAGGTCACCATGCTTTCTTTGTGTAGGACTAGATCTTCTAGTGATGGGGAACGCCCTTTGTGGCTCCATCCTAGATTAAAACTCTAAACATTATCCTCTATAGGAAGCAATGCTTCCTTCCCACATGATTATCCAGTTTTCATTTCCTTAATAATAGATGTGATTCATCATGCTTTCTTTCCTTAGGATTAGATCTTCTAGTGATGGAGCACGCCTTTTATGGCACCATCCTAGATTCAAACTCCATACCTGATCCTCTATGGGAAGTAATGCTTCCTACACACATGATCATCCAATTTTCTTTTCTTAAGGAATAATGTAATACATCATGCTTTCTCTCTTTAGGATTAGATCTTCTAGTGGTGGATAATGTCATATACGACACCATCCTAGTTTCAAATTCAAAATTCCAGGCCCGATCATTTGTGGAAAGCAATATTTAGTTCCCATGAGATCATCCAATTTTCTTCACCTTAGGGTTAGGAGTTATCTTTCCCTTAGGATTAAACTCCCTAGTGATGGAGTATGCCCCTTGTGGCACAATCCTAGCTTCAATTTCAAATCCCAACATCAAGCTTTCTTTTATTTAGGGTATAGGTACTTCCTTCACTTCAAATTAGATTGTCTAGTGGTAGAGTATGCCTCTTGATGCACTATCCTTTTAAATATTTAAATTCGATCACCTTTAGTTAGGAGTTCTTTCTTTCTATATGATTATTCACTCATCTTTTCCTTAAGGATATGTACTTCTTCCTTCCCTTGGTATTAGATCTACTAGTGATAGAGTACACCCTTCGTGGCACTATCCTAGTTTTAAAATTAAATCAGATATGTTGAATCTAGATTAGGTTGTTAAACTTAAGCTAATGTCCCAAGGCTAACCAAGAGGGGGGTGAATTAGTAATTTTAAAAAATCTCTTATATTTAAAATTTAAAGCTATTAATTTACAAATAAAGTTAATTAAAGTTTTAAAATAAAAATTTTCAACCGTAGAATAAAAACTTGTAGTAAATAACCAGCAGAAATTTAAACTATACAAAGATTTTTAGTGATTTGGTTAAACACGACCTACATCCACTCACTGAAGTCTCCCTCTTCAGGTATTGCACTATTACCAAAAGTGACTCTCCTTTTATCTCCACAATAATGCAGAGAAGTCTTTACAAAACTCTCTTCCACCAATCCCCAGTGTGGTTGAGAACCATTATTCTTCCACACTCTCCAAGTGTTGGCAGAGAATCGTCATCCTTTCACACTCTCCAAGTATCAGCAAAGAATCGTCATCCTTTCACACCATTTAAGTGTTGGAAGAGAACCATCATCCTTTCACACTCTCTAAGTGTCGGCAGAGAACCGTCATCCTTTCACACCCTCCAAGTGTTGGCAGAGAACTATCGGCTATTCACACTCTTCAAGTATCAGCAGAGAACCTGATCTTCTCTAAAGATCTTCTCACGAGCAATCTTGAAAGATAAGAGGAAGAGTGATAACCATAATTACAAAGAGATCCTTACCTTTGAGTAACTTTATGAACTCTTCACACTCCACTTGTAAGAAATTTCTCTCAAACACTCTCTCACACTCTCTCCTTCAATTGCCCTTGAGAAATCATGAAGACTAGACTTTTTCATGTTAGTTTAGCAGACCTTTTATACAAAAAGATATGAAAAACTATCCATAAAATTGAATTTTTCAATTTGAACATTCATGATTGTACAATACAATAATATTTCATATATACAAACAGTTAAAAAACTATTATGTACGAACTTGTTATGAATTTGTATGAAATCATTTCATACCTGATCTTTATCCGGTATGAACAAAGTTCGTCCAGGATAAATAGTTAGAAAATTTTAAAATTCATTTATACGAAATGTAGGGATGAAATGGGACCTCACAATTTCATACTTTGGAAGGCATGTATGAACTAGATTCGTATAGTATGAATTTGTATGAAATGGGACCTCACAATTTCATACTTTGTGTTCGTTTGACTACTCATTGGGGAAAATAACTAGCCAGATTATCCTGTATGAATGAATATCATACAGTACAATCAGTTTAAAAAATATGAATTTTAAACTCTTCCCTAGTGTGTGTGTGTGTGTGTGCTTAGTTACTCAATTACAATCACACTTTTTTAGACTTAATAAAATAGAAAATATAGATTCTAATTACAGTAAACTCTAAACTAATCTTGATTTAAAGTCTTCAACAATTCGGAGTATGATTTCTCTGAAATGTTAGTACACGCAAGAGCAAATAATTCTTCCAAAATATGTCAGGAGAAATAATAATCAAAGCAATAATATTTGGAATCATAAAAAATATACAAGTTACAAGAATATCAAACAGACAAGAACTAAGTAGCAACTATCTCAACAATCTCCCCCTTTTTGATGATGGCAAAACTATTATTATTTGAATAAAATTAAATACTCTTAATTTCTCTTTAACTCCTCATAAATAAATAAGCATGTGAATATAAGGAATTTCTTTTAAGAACAATAATTATTTTTTCAAAATTTTTCATAAACTTACAAAACACTTCAAATAGAAAAACTAAAATAACACTAATAAACCTTAAAAATGCAAAAATCAAACAAATAATTTTTCTCCCTCTTTTTGACAATAACAAAAAGGAAGAAGAAAAACAAAAGAAATAAAAGAAGTCATATGAGAAACCTTTATTAATTGATCTTGAAAGAGATTAAATTATAATTGCAATAACAAGATTAATGTCCATTAAAAAAAAATAAAGATTCAAAATATTTAAATTAAAATATAACATAGACAAGATAAATATATCAAGATCATGAAACATTCTAGACAATTAGATAATGAGAATTATTGCAAAAGTGATGAAATGAAGATTAATTAAAGTCAATTTACAATACAAAATATAACTAAACATTAAATTAATTTGAATTTGAAGATTAAAAGATAGATGAAAGAACATTATCATACACTTATTTGACGATATTGTGCATCTTTTAAAATATTTGTGTCACACTATGTTCATCTTTTTATACTTGGGCTAATTTTGTGCCTCTTTTCAATTTACGAACCATTGCACATTCTTTCAATTTTTGTACACTTGTACATTTTTCAAATTTTTAATTAATCTTTCTAAAATCAATAATCTAAAAACTCAAATTTCCCTAAGTACAAAGATAATTATATTGAAAAGAGAAATAAAAAATAATAAGACATCAAAATTGTAATAATAGTATTAAAATTATGTATGTCTAAAAAGAACATGAGATTGATAGCCTTAACTCGATCGAGTTATAAATTAACTTAAATTTTTGGAAAAATTAATTTCATAATGAAATTAAATTTTGTATTCCAGTTCATGTTATAATACTTTTTAGTTCAATTAAGTCAGATTAACATATAAGCAAACTTATATTTCACACAATGAACATAAGCAACTAATCAATAAGACATATTTTATTGATATCAATTTAAAGAAGAAATACATTAAAGCATATTTAATATAAATACATAGAAGCAAAAGTAACATAACATCAAAAATAAAGACTAGAACAAGGGACAAGTATAAAAAACACTAAATAAACATAAGTACAAAAACTACATAAATCATCACATCACATCTCAAAAAACTGATAAAGACATCACATAAGAAGTACATCTAAAAATCGTAGGGGACCTAGTTTGGAGAAGGAGGCTAGTTGAAGATAAAAAAAATAGCTATTCATTATAACTACGTTAATGTTCATGGATTCAAACTATCCTCAAATACACCCCATGTCTTACTGGTACTGAGCATCATGCCGGTGTAGATGAGCCTAAATTTGATCAAAGTGCTGATGAAAATGACTCTCTAATCAGTCAAAGTGCTATACCATCTCCTAAAAATTAAGTCCATGAGCATGCATAGGTGCAGGTACTGAAGCTCCCCCTTCTTCCTCAGAATCATCACTTGCATTGCCATCTTTCCTTAAAAGTGCTTGAAATGAAGCATCAATAAAGTAGATTAGCAATTCAAGTTGTGGGTTAGGATGAAAAATATTGTACTTCTTCTCTAAAATATAGGTCACTAGGTGTCCTAAAGTAATATTCTTCTTCCTCTTATGAGAGACATGCCTAATTTTAGAAAGTCTAATAAGTTGGGCTTAATCTATAGGTTGTCCAGTCATGATAAGATAGGTAACAGTGGACAGAATAGGAGTAATGTTAATACGGTCACCAGCTTTAGGAATTATAAAAGTTTTAAGGACATGCTGAATGATCCTTGCATTTTTGTTTAAGGATAGACCCTAAGAAAATGACCTACTTATTCAATCCCTCTAAGAACTTTGTTTATTTTAGTCCAGTCAAAATCAAAATTTGAAGTCATTGTATGGGCTCGAAGTCATTGAGTTCTTAAATATAAAATGGTTCCCAAATCTTCCTTAATTATTTCTACCCTCTTCTTTAATACAAGAGATATTATCCTACTTTCATCAGAACTAAAGGACATGTTTGCCAAAAAGTAGTGAAAGGTTTCTTTGTTATAGGCATAAATCATGGTCAGGATAAAAGAAAATTGAGTGGTAGCGAAAAGGGGCATGACTTGAAAATGAATGTCCTCTTGAAGTAGGATTCTAGGAGTAATTTTAGCATAGATAAACCTAAGGAAAGAATCCTCATTTGATCAAGATAGAGAGTTGTCGTTTCCACTCTTGGAAGACAATCCCTTAGTGAGCCTACCCTGCTTACTAGAACTGTCCATTGCTAAATTGAGAAAGATTGGAAGAGGCTATTGAAGTGAATGAAAATGAATTCTAAAGCCCCCTTATTTAATGAAAAAGCAATCTTTCGTATATACAAAAATGGGTTTATACTGTATGTTTTATGGTTCGTACATGATGAAATGAATTTTGTATGTATGAACGAATACGTTGAAAACAAAATGAATTTTCATAATCACACAAGTTATGAGGCATCCTTTCGTACAGACTTTTGACCAAACTATCGTATAGATGAATAGGTGTTCGTCCTAGAAGATCAGTTATTTAAGATCATTTTAAAGATGGTAAGGTTCATCCCCCATACTGAATGACATGTGGTTTGTATGTACGAACTACAAGTTCGTTCGTACAATCGATTATAATAACTGATTCTGCCCGTATAACCATCTACATGTGTACAGACGAAGTAATACAAATCATCCGGGATGATATAAATATCATACAATATGATATGTATTGGAAAAATAAAACTTTATGTAATCAGTTAAAAAAATAATTGACATGCTACAGAATTCATATATGACAAAAATAATTTTGTATAGTATGAATAGAACACTTAGAAATATTCGCATGATCAATCAAAAATAGGAAATCTGATTTTTTGAAAATATTTCAAAATCACACAAAATATAGAAACAAAAAAAGAAAAACACTAACACAAATAAGTACATTAAATACAAAAATAGAAAACACACAAAGACACATATCTAGTTTGTAGAAAATTTTAGTTAAGTATTAAGATCAATCACACAAAGCCTTGTTCTTAATGTGCTAAAAGTATCAAAGGCTAGTGGTTTTGTAAAAATATTTACAAGTTGATTTTCAGTTGAAACATTATTCAATTCAATATTTCTTTTGGATATATGATCCCTTATAAAATAATGTCTTATATCTATATGTTTGATTCTTGAATGTTGAATAGGATTTTTTGAAATGCAAATGGCACTAGTGTTATCACAATAAATTAGAATTGTGCCTATTGTAAATCCTAAGTCAATCAACTGTTATTTCAACCAAAAAACTTATGCCACACAACTTTCTAAGGTAATATGTTTAGTTTTAACAGTAGATAGGGCTACAAAATTATGTTTCCTACTGGACCAAGAAACTAAGGAATTTCTAATAAATTGATAATTTTATATATACTCTTTCTAATAACCTGCACCATCCAAATTTGAATATCTAATTATTTCAAATGAAGAGCTAAACTTAGGATATATAATCCTTAAGTTTTGAGTTCCCAAGAGATATCTCAAAATCCTTTTTACTGCTATCAAATGTGATTCTTTTAGATCTGATTAAAATCTAGCACACAAATAAACACTGAACATAATATCGAGTATACTTGCAGTCAAGTAAAGCAAAGATCCAATTATTTCTCTAAATTTCTTTTGATCAATAGATTTTACCTTTGGGTCCTTATCTAACTAAATTGAGGAACTCATAGGTGTGCTATCAGTTTTAGCATTATCCATTTCATACTTATTGAGAATGTTCTTAATATACTTTGACTAACTAAAATATATTCCCTCCTCAATTTGCTTAATGCTAAAACCTAGAAAGTAACTCTGATCTCCTATTAGACTCATCTCAAATTCAATACTCATTATTTTAGAAAAATCATCACAAAGATTATTATTTATAGAACCAAAGAGGACATTATTAGTATAAATTTATACAATGAGTATATCGTCTCCTAATTTCTTCAAAAAGAGAGTGGTATTCACACTTCCTTTTTCAAAAGATCTCTCAAGTAGGAAAGTGTTCAACGTCTCATACCAAGCCCTAGGTGCCTATTTCAATCCATATAATACCTTTTTATGTTTAAAAATATGATTCAGGTATTTTGAATTTTCAAAACTTGGAGGTTGTTCAACATAAACATCTTCTTGAATCACACCATTCAAAAATGTAATTTAAACATTCACTTGAAAAAATTTAAATCCTCTAAAATAGGCAAAGGCTAACAAAATCTTAATTACTTCAAGTCTTGCTACAGGGGCAAAAGTCTCCTCAAAATCAATCCCTTCAATCTGATTATACCCCTTAGCCTCCAATCTAGCCTTATTTCTAATGACAAATCCTGAGTCATTCATTTTATTTTTGAATACCCACTTAGTTCCAACTACACTTTGATTATTTGGCTATACAATTAATTCCAAAACATCATTTCTTGTAAATTGATTTAATTCTTCTTGCATTGCCAAAATCCAAAATTTATCTGAAAGTACTCGATTTATATTTATAGGTTCTATTATTGAAATAAAGGTAGAAGATTAACTTGTTTTCTTAATCCATGCCTAGTTCTAACACACTCACTTATTTCTCCTAAAATTAAATCCTTAGGGTGGTTTTTAGAAAATTTCAAATCTCAAGGCAAAGGATATTCTATCTCTAAATTTTCATCCAAAGTAATCTTCTTAATCTTTTGAGAGTTATTTTCTATTTCATCATCTTTAAAATTTGGTTCTTTTAAAATTCTAGATTCATCAAATACAATATGTGTGGTCTCCTCAACTATCAAAGTTCTTTTTATTAAATACTATATAATATTTTTCAATACTAGAGTATCCAAGAAAAATTCTTTCATATAATTTTGGATCAAATTTTCATAAGGTAGATTTTTTATTATTATGTATGAACACCTTACATCCAAAAACATGCAAATATGACAAATTAGGTGTTCTCCTCTTAAGAAGCTCATAAGGGTGTTTTGTTTAATTTCTATCTGATGTTTACCCTATTCAGAATATAACATGCAGTGCTAACCACTTCAGTCCAAAAATATTTATGAAGTGAATATTCTGCCAACATGACTCGAGCAGCTTTAATTAATGTTTTATTCATTCTTTTGACTACCCCATTCTACTAAGGGGTTCTAGGTGCAAAAAAATTATGATCAATCCCTTTTTCTTTACAAAAATTCTTAAATTTTTATATTCAAATTCACCACCATGATCACTTTGGATTATTAAAATCTCACACCCTAATTACCTTTGAATCCAAGTCAAAAAATCTCTAAACTACTCAAATGATTCACTCTTATGATATAAGAATTTAACCCAAGTGAATCTAGAAAAATTACATACAATCACAAATACGTATACCTTCCCTCCTAGACTTACAGTTTTAACCGGTCCAAAAAGATTCATATGTAAAATCTCTAAAGGTTTATTAGTTCTAAGATCCTTATGGACTAAAAAGATAATTTCACCTATTTTCCTAATTGATATGCATCAAAAAGGTGATCCTAAGTAAAGTCTAGTTTTGGTATACCTCTCACTAAATTCTTTTGGGTAATTCTCCTAAGGTTTTTCATGATAGAGTGACAAAGTCTCCTATGCCATAATCATGACTCATCAGAAATAGTTTTCAAACAGAAAGCATTAGGTGTTTTTATATAATTTAAATCTAGCATATAAATATTGTTTACCCTTAATCCATGCAAAATATCATTTCTATTTAGGCTTAATATGCAGCTAGTAAAAAAATTTTTACACTGTATTAAATAGCTGACTAATACTCAGTAGATTATGCTTTAAGCATTCTACAAGTAATACATTTTTAATAAATTTTTTTTGGAAGTTTCTAATCATACATGTGCTAACCACTTTCCTAGTGATATTATCTCCCAGTGTAACCTTGCCTCCATTGCTGACTTCCAACATTATAAATTGTGTATTGTCTCTAGTCATATGCTTTGAGCAACCACAATATAGGTACCAAATGCTCTCACGAGGCCTTGTATGAGAGCTTGCCTACAAAACTATCAAATGTTAGACTTGGGAATCCAAATATGTTTGCGTTCTCCTTTTGACAATTTAAAAATATATGCATGTATGATATGACTTGAGTTATACATCTTAGGTTTCCACACTACATGAGTTTTCATATCCAAAGTATAAGTGTGTGCTATATGTCCAATCATGCCATAAGAATAACATTTTACTCCATGAAATGAGTTTCTTAAAATTTTATAGTAAATCTATCTCTTCTTAGGTTTTAAAAATGTTTACTTCAAAATAGGATTTATAAAATTTTCATGTGTTGGGAGTTTCCTATTTTCCTTAAGATCTTTTACTTTCAATTTAAGAAATGTGTTTAAATCTTTTAACACTTTCTTACTATAATATAAATATTGCTCTCTATTCTCTGATTCATCCTTAAAATCCTTAAATTCATTTTTCAATTGAGCATATGATGATTTTAAAATTTCATTCTTCTTATTCAAGTCATCAAATTCATCAAGTAAGCTCATATGGTTGTTATCTATCAATGCATGATCTTTTCTAAAGATTTCATGTTCTTTTTATAATTCTTATAATTCTAAATTCAGACTAGCATACATTTTCTTAAGCTTCCTATATACGTCATGAGTCCTTTTAGAATCTTCTAAAAATTTATTATAAGTCAAGTCACATATCTCTTCTTGATCTAACTGATCAAGATTATCAACCATTAAGCACAAGTTAGTGACTTCCTCCTTCTTTTCTATTTCTAATGAATCTGAAGTAGAGTCCGCCCAAAAAGCTCTTTGGAATCTTTTCTCGCCATTCTTCACATTTAGTTTCTCCTCTCTCTTCTCATTGTTAAGAGTGGCTTTTAGGTTTGGGCAATCTAATTTAATGTGTCCAGGTTTCCTACATTTGTAGCAAATCACATTATTAGAAATCTTAACATTCTTATTAAACTTACATCTGTTTACCTGTTGGCATCTCTTCTATTTCCTCTTTAGAAAACTTATAAATTGTCGATTCATTAAAGCAATGTTGTCCTCATCCTCAAGTTGTGATAGATCACTCTCCGACTCCTCCACTTTTATTGTAATATTCTTTTCCTTTAGCTGTTCATCTGCATCAATCTTCCTTTGACTCACTCTTTGCTTGTAAGCAATTAATGAACCAAAAAGATTATCAATAGAGTAAATATTCAAATCTTTAGAATCTATAATAATAGTTATTTTAGCATCATATGTAGTAGGCAAACAACGAAGAATTTTATTAACCATTTTAGCGTTCATTAGTTCCCTACCCAATGCATGTAAAGAAGTAACAATTTGTGTAAATCTTATATACATTTTAGAAATGGATTCATTTGGTTTCATATGAAATAATTTATAATTATATAACAAGATGTTTAATCTAGGTTGCTTTACTTCATTTGTCCCTTCGTAAGTAATACATAGTTTATCCCATATGTCTTTTCCACTTTTGCAAGAGGAAATTCGCATGTAGTATTCTAACTTAAGTGCATAAAAGAAACTGTTCAAACATTTTACATTAAGTTGCGCTAAGTCATGTTCTTTTACAGTACAATCTACAAAGGTTGTTTCAACTCTAATATCTTCAACTAATCTAGTTAGTTTTGTATACCCTTCTTAAACTAAGATCCACTTACGATAATCTAGTGACTGTAAAAATGTAGACATCCATATTTTCCAAAAATTGAAAGGAATATTATCAAATAAAGAAGATCTATTGATCGAGTAACCTTCCAGCGTGTTCTGATTTCCAAAAGTAGCCATGCTCATTTTTTAAAAAGTAGTCTAAACTTATAGTTTTGAAATAAAGCTCTGATATCACTTGTAGAATCTTGATTAGGTTGTTAAACCTAAGCTAATGTCCCAAGGCTAACCAAGAGGGAGGGTGAATTGGTAATTTTTAATAAATCTCTTGGATTTAAAATTTGAAATCGTTGATTTATGAAGTAAGCTAATTAAAGTTTTAAAATAAAACTTTTCAACCACATAATAAAAACTTACAGTAAATAAACAGCGAAATTTCAAACGACATAATGATTTATATTGGTTTGATCAAATACGACCTATATCCACTCCATGAAGACTCCCTCTTTAGGTATTGAATTATTACCAAAAGTGACTCTCCTTTTCCCCCCACTGTAAGGCGGAAAAGCCATTACAAAACTCTCTTCCACCAATCCCCAGTGCGGTAAAGAACCATCATCCTTCTACACTCTCTAAGTGTTGGCAGAGAACAGTCATCCTTCACACTCTCCATGTGTTAGTAGAGAACTGTCATCATTTCACACCCTCTAAGTGTTGGTAAAGAACCGTCCTCCTTTCACACTCTCAAAGTGTCGGTAGAGAACCATCATCTTGTCACACCCTCTAAGTGTTGGTAGATAACCGTCAGTTATTCACACTCTCCAAATGTCGATAGAGAACCAGATCTTCTCCAAATATCTTCTCATGAGTAATCTAAAAAGATAAGAGGAAGAGTGATAACCACAATTATAAAGAGATCCTTACATTTGAGTAACTTTATGAACCCTTCACACTCCACTTATAAGAGATCCCTCTCAAATAATCTCTCACACTCTCTCCTTCAATTGCCCTTAAAAAATTATGAAGATAAGACTTTTTCACATCTGTTTTAGTGAACCTTTTATATAAAAGACAGAAAGAACTATCCTGAAAATTAAAATTTTCATATTTAAATGTACACAATCATATAATATGATCATATTTTTACAAAGGATAGTTCAAAAACTATTGCATACGAAACTGCTGTGAATTGGTATGAAATCATTTCATACCCGATCATCATCCGGCACGAACAAAGTTCTCTCGTGATGAATAGTTAGAAAATTTCAAAATTCATATGTACGAAAGGTAGAGATGAAATGGGACCTTATAATTTCATACTCTTGAAGGCATGTACAAAGTGGGTTTATACAGTATAATTCATACTTAAAAATTTCATTTTATGCATTCAGGAACCAATCCATTTTATACTCAGGAAGGTATGTACGAACTGTGTTAGTACAGTATGTCCATACTTAAAAAACTTATTTTTATGTGACCTGGAACCCGAGAAGTTTGTACTCATGAAAGTATGTACGAACTGGGATCGTCCCGTACGATCCATACTTTAAAAAAATATTTTTGAGCGAGAACGGACCCGAGAAGTTTGTACTCGTGAAAGCATGTACGAACTAGGATCATCCCATACGATCTATACTTAGAAATATTTTCAGTATGTTCGTTCGATTGCTTATCAGGGAAAATAATTGACCAGATCGTCCCCATACAAACGAATTCCATACAGTATGATCAGTTTAAAAAAATATGAATTTTAAACTCTCTCCTAGTGTGTGTGTGTGCGTTCTCAGTTACTCAATTATAATCGCACTCTCTCAAACTTAATAAAATAGAAAATATTGTCTTTAATTACAATAAACTCTAAACTGATCTTGATTTAAAAGCATCAATAATCTGAAGTATGATTTCCTTGAAATGTTATTACACATAAGAGCAAAATAATTCTTCAAAAATATGTTAGGAGAAAAAATAATCAAAATAATAATATTTAGAATCATAAAAAACATATAAGTTGTAAGAATATCAAATAGGCAAGAACTAAGTAGCAACTATCTCAACAGGATCCTCTATAGTTAGGAATCCCTCCTTCATATACGATCATTAAGTCTTCTTCTCCTTAAGGTTAGGTTCTTTCCTTTCTTAGGATTAAATCTATTAGTGGTAGAGTATATCCCTCATGGCACTACCCTAGTATTAAATTTCAAACTCAATCCTCTATAGTTTGGAATCCTTCCTTCCTATAAGATTGTTTAATCTTGTTCTTCTTAAGGTTATGTTCTTTCCTTCCTTAGAATTAGATCTATTAGTGTTAGAGTATGCCCTTCGTGACACTATCTTAGTATTTATTCATTCTCAATTCTCTAGGGTTAAGTCTTTGTTGTAAATCTGAGTTTATGGATTAGACTTTTGATGATAGCAAATATTCATATTTGTCTGTGACTGCTTTGCCTACTAACTTTTTAGGTCCACAAGATCGAATGCAACTCAAGCCAGCTCAAGATTGGGTAGATTTAGTCTGAGTCAGTTTATAATTTTTCCTTTCTTGAGTCCATTGTAAAAGTGGTTCCTAATGCTAAGTAACCTTGCATGCACACACTTGAGGGTTATTTTATTATTTTTCTATTTTGATTATATCATCTTGGACGATGTTCATATCGGCCAAGATGATTCAACTAAAAATAGAAATCATAATTAGGGCATCCTGGTTAAGGCAGTCGTCATTAAGAATATCATCCTAGACAATCCTTGTATCGGCGAGGACGATAGGCTCAAATAAAAAAAAAATCAGTCGCCATATCTATTTAGGTAAGATTTTTTTTTGGACATTGGCCAGGATGATCCATTACATTGGCCTGAACGATTTTACACAATTATGGCTAAATTAATCTGGTAATTAAGGAAAGCAATTAAGGCTTGATTGATACGATCACATCGTCCTGGATGATCTTAGGATCATTCAGGACGATTAGTTAAAAAATCCTTGGTTGCACCTGTTCGATCAAACATCAGCCAGCTATTTTTCGAGCGATGTTCTGGATGATTCTCCTTGGTTTTGAACTAATCGTCCGAGACGATCGTGAGATTGGCCCAAATAATCAAGCTAATTTTGGATCATCCAGACTTCCTTTCCGAACAATTATCTGGCCGATAATCTGTGATTTAAACTAATTGTACAGGATGATATGTTATCATCCTAGATGATGTGAATAAAATCTATTCTAATCATCCCATATCATCCAAGCTGATTGAGCTTAATTTGTATTGATCGTATAGGACGATAGAAATATCATCTTGGACGATAATGCCGGTTCTTAAAATTCTATTTAAAGGATCCAAATTTTCTCATGCTTAAGACCTTGAGTGCTGCTTTCTTGACCTGAGAGAGCCTAAGGAGAAGGAGAGAGAGAGAGAGGAACTTATGAGGGGGAGTTTGTGAGAGGGTTTACAAATGTTACTCCAAGTAAGGTTCCAAGTCGTCTTCTCCGTTCTGTGTCATCTTTCATCCTTGGGAGGTTCTTGGGAGGTCTACTTTAGCAAAAGGTCAGGGTTCTCTGCCCGCTTCAGAAGGAAGCAAAAGGAGTCGGTTCTCTGCCTGCTTCAAGAGGAAGCAAAAGGAGTCAGTTCTCTGGCGCACTGGGGTTGGTGAAAAAGTGTCTATTGTAAAGGCTTCTCTGCCTAGCTGTGGGAGCAAAAGAAGAGAAACTTAGTTAGTGCAACACTCGGAGGGTGCCTCTGAGGAGTGGACGTAGGTCAAGGTTTGACTGAACCACTATAAATTCGGTGTGATCTTTCTTTGTTTTATTTTCGCATTTAATTTCTGCATCCGTTATTCTTTGTGGTGAATTGTTTTAGTTTTAGTTTTGAGCTTTGCTTAAGCAAGATTTTTTAAAATACCAATTCACCCCCACTTGGTTAGCCTCGGGCTAGTTTCTAAGGGCTTAACTTCCCTAACAAACTTTCAAGTGGTATTAGAGCGGGATTCATAAAATTAAGTTTAAAAACTTTTTGAATTTTTGATCAATGGAAAACTCTAGTAATCGTAATACTGCGGGAGGGTATTCTATTACCCGACCACCTTTGTTTGATAATATTCCTTTTGATTTTTGGTAAACTCGCATGTCTACGTTTTTATAATTAATTTATTATTGCATGTGGATGCCTGTTAAGGATGGTTATACAACTCCAAATAGAAAATTAAATGGCATTATTGTTCCAATTCCTTTTATTGAATGGACTCTAGATGATAGGGATATTGTGCAACTTAATGCAAAATATCTGAACTGCATTTTTTGTGCTTTAAAATTAAAAGATTATATGCGTGTTTCAACTTGCACAACTAGTAAAGAGATTTAGGATAAATTGTGTATCACTTATGAAGGAACCAAAAAAGTTAAGAAATCTCATTTGAATATTTTATTACATGATCACAAACTTTTTTATATGAAACCTAATGAAATGATTTTTGAAATGTATACAAGGTTTACTCAAATTATTACTTCATTGCATGCATTAGGAAGAGAACTTATTTACTATGAAAAAGTAAACAAAATTTTAAGATGTTTGCCTTCCTATTTTGATGCTAAAATCACTGCAATTTCTAAATCTAAAGATTTAAATACTTATTCAATTGATAACTTACTTGTTTCACTCATTACTTATGAGCAAGGGGTAAACCAAAGAAATCTTGATGCAGGTGAGAGGAAGAATGAGAAAACGATGGCACTTAAGGCGAACGACTTAGACACTGACTCCTCCAGGTCTGAAAGCGATGATGTTGTCTTAATCACTAGGCAATTTAAGAGCTTTCTAAGAAAGAAGCACAAGAATCATCAGAAGTGGAATAAAGGTAAGGGTAACAAAAATTTCAAGAATTCTAATGATGCAATTTGTTTTGAATGCAGGAAGCCAGGACATGTTAAAGTTGATTGCCCTACACTTAAGTCTCACCCAAGGAAGGAAAAGGGTAAGGCGAAACCAAAATCCAAGAAGGACAAGAAGAGATTCCAAAAGGTGTTCTGCATCAAATTCCTCTGAGATTGAACCTGAAAAGGAGACAACAAACTTGTGCTTAATGACATACAATAATCTTGGTCAAAGTGACCAAAAAGAGGTATGTGAACCAACTTATGATCAATTATTAAAAATTTGTGAGCACATGCAGGCATCATATAAAAAACTGAAAAAATCTCAAGCTAGTCTAAAAGTGGAATTTTTAAATTTACAAAAGGAGCATGAAAATCTTTTAAAAGATATCTCACATATTGATAGCAATCACATGGCTTTACTTGATGAATTTGATACATTAAATAAAAAGCACACTGAATTAACTAATGCACATAATTCTTTAAAAATATCTCATGCTGAGTTAGAAAAAGAATTAACAAATTTCAAATTTTTTTGAAAATAAACCATTACATGCTTTTTAAAACTTTAAAAGGAAGCATTATTATAGGAGTAGATTAGTGCATCCTTTTCCTGGTTTTAGTTGTTTTTCATGTGGCATGCTAGGACACATAGCACATACTTGCATCATTCATCATAGTTCACATTGGGTATGGAGACCCAATTTACATGATTTACAGCATACATTACATTCTACTTTCCATAAGAAGGAACCCAAACTTGTTTAGGTTCCTAAATTTGACATTTGATAATTTTGTAGGTAAGCTCGCACAAAAGGCCTCGTAAGAGCATGTGGTACCTAGACACTGGATGCTCTCGATATATGACTAGTGATGCCAATCAATTCATATTGCTGGAGACCAGGATAAGAGGCAAGGTGACTCTTAGAGATAACACCACCAGGAAGGTTGTAGGCTCAGGTATAATTGGTAATTCCAAGAACCTTTTCATTGAAAATATTTTGCTTGTAGATGGACTAAAATACAACTTGCTCAGCATCAGTCAGCTTTGCGACAAGGGCTTCATCATAAATTTTTTTGCAAATTCATGTATTATCAGCTTAAATAATAAAACTATTTTACAGGAAAGCGGATCAACAATGTTTACATGCTTGATTTAAATAATATTGAATGTACTGCTTCATTTTGCTTAAAAACTACTCTTGATGATTCATGATTATGGTACAGGAGATTATGTCATGCCAGTATGAAAACTCTTAGGAAAGTAACCCAAAAAGACCTAATTAGAGGTGTCTCCAAGCTTAAATTTTCAAAAAACCATCTTTATGATGCCTGCCAATTAGGAAAGCAAGTCCAATCCACTTTTCACTCCATTAAGGATATTAGCACCTCTAGACCTTTAGAAGTCCTTCACATGGATTTGTTTGGACCCATTAGCACTACTAGCTTTGGAGGAAAAGTCTATGGTTTTGTGATTGTCGATGATTACTTGAGGTTTACTTGGATTAGATTTCTATCACACAAAAATGAGTCTTTTGATGAGTTTAGAGCCTTCTTCACTTGGACTCAAAAAAAGCTAAGTTGTGAGATCTTGACCATCCGTAGTGACCATGGGGGAGAGTTTGAAAATGAGTGATTTGGAGATTTTTGTGAGGACAAGGGGATTAGCCACAACTTCTCAGCTCCTAGGACCCCTCAGCAGAACGGGGTAGCTGAAAGGAAGAATCGGACCTTAGTGGAAGCCACTAGAGTCATTCTTACTGAGTATTCACTTCCAAAATATTTTTGGGCTGAAGCGTTTAACACAGCTTGGTATGTATTGAATAGGGTGAATGTTAGAGCCAAATTAAATAAGAAACCCTATGAGATCCTTAAGGGTAGGACACCCAATCTTTCCCACCTTTATATCTTTGGTTGTAAGGTTTTCATTAACAACAATGGGAAGTCTCACTTAGAAAAATTTGACCCAAAATTTGATGGAGTGTTCTTAGGATATTCTAGTGTTGGAAAGTCTTTTAGGGTGTTTAATAAGAGGACTTTGATGGTGGAGGAAACTACTCATATAGTGTTTAATGAGTCTGATCCTAGAAAGCCTAAAGTTGAAGATGATGATGATGTTGGAGAGATTACCACTGTAATAGAAAATTTAAAGAAGAGGACAGAGCACCAAAACACTGAAGGAGTAGGAGAGGTTATCCAAGGAGTAGAAAATGTAGATCTGGAGGAAAGGGTTGAACCTTCACACACTTTGCCTAGAGATTGGAGATACTCTTTGAGTCACCCTAAAGATCTGATCTTAGGAGACCCTTCTGATGGTGTTAGGACTAGACATGGAATTAGGAAGGAAGTGAACCACTCTGCCTTTATCTCAATGACTGAACCCACCAACATAAACCAATCCCTTTATGATGAATTTTGGATCTTAGCCATATAGGAGGAGTTAAACCAATTTGTTAGGAATGATATTTGCGAGCTTGTAGAAAGATCTAAGGGATAAAGTGTAGTTGGAACCAAGTGGGTCTTTAAGAATAAGGTGAATGATTCTAGAGTGGTGGTTAGGATAAGGCAAGATTAGTGGCTAAGGGATATAACCAAATAGAAGGGATATATTTTGAGGAGACTTTTGCCCTTGTAGCTAGACTGGAAGCCATTAGAGTGCTATTAGCCTTTGCCTATTATAAGGGATTTAAGCTTTTCCAAATTGGCATTAAGAGTGACTTTTTAAATGGGAAAATAAAAGAGGATGTATTTGTAGAATAACCCTCAGGTTTTGAGAGTTCCCAATTTCCAAATCATGTTTTCAAATTAAAAAAAAGCCTTATATGGATTAAAGCAGGCACCCAGAGCTTGGTATGAGAGGCTTAGCACATTCTTACTAGAAAGGGAGTTTGTTAAGGGGAGCATAGACACCACCCTTTCCTGAGGAAAGTAGGAGATGATTTACTCATTGTTCAGTTCTATGTCGATGATATACTTTTTGGATCTTCTAATAAAATGCTATGTGATGATTTTTCTAAAATAATGAGTAAGGAGTTTGAGATGAGTATGATGGGAGAGTTGTCTTACCTTTTAGGGTTTAGTATAAAACAAACGGATGATGGAACCTTTCTGAATTAATCAAAATACATAAAGAACATCCTGAAGAAGTATGAAATGGATAAAGCCAAGCCAATTAATACTCCCATGACCTCAGAAATTCAGTTGGAGAAAGACCCAAATGGAAAATCAGTTGATCAAAAGAAGTATAGAGGGATGATTGGATCTTTACTTTACCTGACTCCTAGCCAACTAGATATAATGTTTAGCATTTATCTTTGTGCTAGATTTCAAGCTAACCCTAAGGAATCCCACCTGACTGCAGTTAAGAGAATTCTTAGATACCTTTTAGGGATCCAAAACTTAGGAATCTGGTACCCTAGGCACAGCACTTCTTTTGAGATTATTGGATATTCTAATTCTAATTTTGCAGGATGTAAGGTGGATAGAAAAAGCACTTATGAAACTTTCCAATTCATAGGACAATCTTTAGTCTCCTGGTCTAATAGAAAGCCAAACTCTGTTACACCTTCCACTGCTGAAGCCGAGTATATTTCTTTAGGAAGTTGTGTGGCCCAAGTCCTTTAGTTAAAATAGCAAGTACTAGATTTAGGATTACCTGTAGGTACCATCTTAGTTCTTTGTGACAACACTAGTGCCATATGCATTATAAGAATCCTATTCAACATTCACGGACTAAGCACATTAACATAAGGCATCACTTTATTAGAGACCATGTGACTAAGAGAGACATTGAGTTACACCATATGGCAACTGAGAATCAACTAGTTGACATATTTACTAAACCATTGGCCTTCGACACTTTTAGCACTTTAAGGACCAAATTGGGTGTGATTGATATTGATGCATGAACTGGATTTCTACTAATTTTTTATCTGTTGATTACGTTGCTTTATTTTTTGGTAGTTTTTTGTTGTCTATTTTTTTGTAGTTGTTTTCCTTGCTTTTGGTACTTTAGTTTTCGTATGCCTTAATTTGTTTTTTTTTTCTAATCATCACTAAATTGATATCTTATGCCTTATTTTTATCTTTTTGAAAATTTGTAGTTCATTTCTTAAATTAATGTTTTATATCTCTTAATCTGCTAAAGGGTAAAAACACTGTTGATTGTGTCTCTTTCTCTAACCTATTTGGTGGTAAAATTTTCCTTTCTAAATAAAAGTCTATCTCAAATTAACAATTGAATTTTGCAATTGAGATCTTTTCTACCTTGCTACAGTAATCTAGCTTATATTTAAAATAATTAAAGTTTTTGTTACTTCAAGATTTCTCGTTATCCTGTCAATGCATCTCTCATATGATTTTTGATTATGTTTTGTGGTTTATTCTTCTCTATATTAGAGAATGAGTTATTCTTCAATAATATCTAGAAAATATACTCACAACTAAGAATATTTAAGGGTTTTATGGAAAAGAATCTAGCTTGCAAAAAAAAAAAAAAAAAAAAAAAAAAGTGGCCAATGATGCCAAAAGCAAAAGATGCGCAATGAGCCAAATTAAAAAAAAAAAAAAAAAAAAGTGGCCAATGATGCCAAAAGCAAAAGATGCGCAATGAGCCAAATTAAAAAAAATTTACGCAAAGTGTACCAAAAAATCAAAAGATGTGCAAAGTGTGTCATTCAATGGACAAGAGGCATAAAATGAGCCCATCAAAATGCAAGCTATCTTCCTTTCTTTCGACTCTTAAAACTTAGAAGAATTAATATATCACTTGAGATTTTCAAGGACTTAATTTTGAATTTCGTGATTGTAACAAACTACTTTGATATGTTGTTATATAAGATATTTTTCTAAAACCAGGTCTTGATCGATCTCTTTTTCTTATCCAATTGATTTTTCATAGTTAGGCCTTTTGATTTCAAAAGATGATTTTACCCTAAAAGAAGTTTGAGCTTAGGGTTAACATGATCACATATTTTACCAATTTTTGGATTTTTGATGTTGTTAACTTATTAACTTATAAATTTTTAGAATCAATCACATGGAGACTATATCATGTTCATGCCTTGATTTTAAAAAAAAAAACTTTATTTCTTTGCTAGTTTTTATGCCTTTTCGTATTTTATCATTATTATTTTTAGTTGATTTATTGTTTTTGGGCCTTCTCTGATCATTTCCATCCTTCATCTGATTTCAATTTTTTTGTCACATCATCCTGGACAATCAGCTCATCTTTGTTCAAAAACTTCATCTGCTGAATATTTTGACTTTTTTGCTCTTCATCATCCTGGACGATCCATTATCATCCTAGACGATATGATCGCCCTCTGCTACAATCATCTTGATCGTCCTGGCCGATACATATTTCATCCTGGTAAATGCATTTATTGGTAATCATCCCATCCGATACACTTGTTCGATCTGGATGATACATGTGTCAGCACATGTAAAATCTATAAATTTGCCCTGAACGATCCATTTTTAGACAATCGTCCTGGACGATCCACTATTCATCCTAGATGATACATGTGCCATATGATTTAAAACATTTTAAATTTGACTAGTATGATCCATTATTGAGCATCGTCCTGGATGATTCACATAATTGGCCTGGATTATTTGCTTTTTTAATGGTCGTCCGGTCTGACTCCTTGATACGATCGCTTGTGCCTAATCATCCGTGACGATATCTGATTATCCTAGAAAATCGGACCACCTTTTTGACCAATCGGCCAGCTACAATGATTGCACCCGGAAACATCTTAGATGATCCTGCGATCGGCCAGCACGATCCGACCGATCCTTTAAATTCTGAGCCATCCAACAAGTTTTTCGCACCAAAATTCTTCCTTCATCTTCTTCTTTCCTGTTCCTTGCTATTCTCTGCTAATGGATGGCGGCAAGTATTCCCGTCACACGTCTGGAAGCTCCTCGAGGGCCATGTTGGACTCTTAATTTTAGGAGGCAGATGATCAGGCTGCCTGCCACCGATACAAAATTACAGCATTACTCTCTCCAGATCAATCAATCCAAACCACCTCTCCTACCCAGTACTCGACCTTTTTACTCACACCTCTTTATGTTTTATTCACACTCTCACAATCCCTTTTAATTCTAAACTTCTCTTTGAATTTTATGCCAACCTCCGAATCAATTCTGCCTACACTGCTCTCATTTCGTATGTGAATCAATGCCCTATCGAAATCACATACCAGGATTGTGCAGAATTGCTACAGCTTTTCACCACTAGGGATAAGCTGCATACCCTAGTTTCTGATCCTGATTTTAACTAGGCTACGGCCAATCACTTTCTTTGTCACACCAATTCCCCTTTTCATACTGGGGAGACTAGCTCTTTACTTAAAGATGCTAGGATGATCCAGCACATCCTATGCACCTCTGTGATTCCCAAAGCCGGCGATCGAATCCATATCACTCTCCTTCTTTTATTCATCAGTTTTTACATCATTGATAATTGTGAATTCAATGCAACTAACCTGATCTTTTTCTACATCGAACATTTGACTGTAATTAGAAATCTAGGTCATAGAAGGAAGCCCAATCTTGCTCTAGGACACATCATTGCATATGTTCTAGAATCCAAATACAACCTTCAATATTCTACTCCTCCCGACCTTCACCCACCCTTTTACTCAAAAAATTCCTTCAACATCCTTCACAGTAGTCATCTCCACCCAGGAGATGAGGAAGCTTAGAAGGCCGAGGAGGAGGAGGCTCCCGCTCCTCATCCTGCACATGTTCCTCTCCGCCAGCACTCTCAGCTGGATCAGTTGGTGGAGAGATTTGATCAGTGGGAGACCCTATTTGAGGCTTACATTGCTGCATAGGAGTAGCAACATACTGAGGACATCATCCGCATGCAGCACCAGCACGATAAGGATATGGCTTGGTTCGGATCTCAGTTTGCCACATTGACCTGTTACTTTCACCACCACCTCCTCCGTCTGATGAAGGCCCCTCATTTCTTTAGTTTTATTTGTTTATTATACTATTTTTCTGTAGTTTGTTCTTTCTTATGGTTGTTTTAGTTTCTGTTCTGTCTTTTAGTTTTCTCATCCTTTTTATGATGTCAAAAGGGGGAGTAGTCTGTTGTACCTTATACTTTATTTCTGGAATTTAGTAAACTGCTTTTTATTACACTATTTTCATTAGACTGCCATAACTGCTTAGATTTTTTCTGGTCGTGTTTGCCATCATTAAAAAGTGGGAGATTATTGCAAATCTGAGTTTATGGATTAGACTTTTGAAGATATCAAACATTCATAATTGTCAGCGACTTCTTTGTCTACTAACTTTTCAGGTCTATAAGATTGAATGCAACTCAAGCCAGCTCAAGATTAGGTAGATTTAGTTTGAGCCAATTTGTATTTTTTTCCATTCTTGAGTCTATTATAAAAGTGGTTCCTAATGCTAAGTAACTTTGCACACACATACTTGAGTGTTATTCTGTTATTTTTTTATTTTTAGTACATTGTCCTGGATGATGTTAATATTGGCCAGGACAATCTGACTAAAAATAGAAACCCTAATTAGGGCATCATGGTTAAGGAAACCGTGATTAAGAATATTGCCCTAGACAATCCTTGTATCGGCTAGGACGATAGGCTCAAATAAAATAAAAAAAATAGCCGCCAGATCTATTTAGGTAAGATTTATTTATGGACATCGGCCAGGCCGATCCATTACATCAGCTTGGATGATTTTACATAATTATGCCTAAATTAATATGCTAATTAAGGAAAGCAATTAATACTTGATTGATACGATCACATCATCCTGGATGATCTCAGGATCGTTCGGGAATACAAGATATTTAGTATTTAAAATTAATATTTAGTTAAAACAATTAAATTAGTTTCTAAATTTAAAAAATATTATTTTAAATATTTTAATTAATTAATTAAATTTCTTTTGAATATTTAAAATTTTAAAAAATAATTTAAAATATCTAATATAATTTAAATAATTTGTATTATTTAATTATTAAAATAATTACTTAACATCTAATTAATTAAATAATTTCAAAAATCCTTAAATTTGTGTAAAAATGTTTTATATAATTAAATAATTATTTTAAAAGTTTTATAATTTAAAATTAAATTGATTCAAGATATATTGTATATTTTGAACTTCATTGCCATTTTTTAATAAAGGTAGTAATAACACAACCTTAAAAATATATCTTAAAATTAATCTTAGGTTATTAAGATTTAAACTTTAATTGAACATCCCCTTATTCTTTTCAACCAACCAAAACCTTAAGTAACTTTAACCAATTGTCCTATATAGGACATATCTAATCCACATAGCCTACCCCACACACTTTAGATGGGTTTCTAGGATAACCAACTCTAGTCTTAGGCTATACCGATGTTTACTTTTTTCTTGTGTGCGAGGTTTTTGAGCTTTAACTACAAGTTATTTGTTGATGTTGATGAGATGGTTTATTTAATTTCTACACTCTATGATGTGATTGATTATGTATTAGATCTACTCCTAGGTTATGGATGATTTATACTAATTCAATTTTATATATGTGGTCATGCTCATATAGAGAATTGAAATTAAAGGGGGCATAAAATTAAGCATTAAATTAACAATATTTTCTATAGGTACTTAAAAAATGACTAAGCCCTCCTTTAAATAAAAAAGAGTATGGCCAAGTGTGGGTGTGATTTAAGCATTTAAATTTTTTATTAATATTAACAGCTTGAAATGATTTGATTATAACTAAGGATAACCATGAAGTTACTTGATTCTATTTTTTAATTTTCATCCAATGTAATTTGATTTTAATGTTTGATTTGTAAATTAATAAGTGCTTTGAGTGGAATTGTGTTGCAACCCATGACCTCGAGTTTGAGATTTTGATGATGAGAAATAATGTCGCCTGAACTATCTATTCATTGAATATCAATTTGATTTCTGCTATTGCTTATGAGTACTAACATTTCAGGAAGACCACAAATTACTCAGAACAAGAGGAAGACTCAAGACTGGTTATATTAGGAGTGAGAGTCTGAAACAATATAATTATTTATTTATTTTATTTTTTTTTCTTTTTCTTAAGTCTGGCCACAAAATGCATGTAACAATTGAGCAACCATGTACACACACAGGGGGGAGGGTTTTAAAAGAAAATTATAGATTTTCTTTCTCTATTGATCGTACTATACGACTTTATTTTATACTGTATGATCTCATATGGTAAAATAATTTTTTGTGAATAAATCATACCGTACGAACAATATCGTACTGTATGATGTGTTACAAATCCAAAACCCTAGCCGCCAGATTAGTTTAAGTAAGTTTTATTAGCTATTCGTACTGTACGAACATGTTCGAACTGTACAAACATGTTCGTACTGTACGATTTTATTTGAATGCTTACTTAAATTAACCCATAATTAGTGGATTAAATCAAGGAATAATCTATGATTGGTCATCAAATTGTACGGACCCGTTTGTACTATATGATGAACAGAGGCCCATTTTTATCATCCCGGAGATCGACTTGGATGATCCCTTGATTTGGCCTCATCGTACTATACGAAGTTGATCATATCATACGATGAATAGAGATGAGTTTTGATCATCCCATCTATCATCCTGTATGAACAAACGAGTGGAGGTTCGTATGGTACGATGTTATATCATACTTTATGATTTATTTTGAACTGTTCGTAAACCTTTGTACTAGGATGAAGACTGTTGTACATATCGTACGGTACGATGTCATATCGTACTGTATGATAGTAATAACTACTTTAAATATTTTAGGGATTTTGGAGCCTGTTTTATGTATAAAATTAGTAATCTTTTAGAGAGAGACAAAGAGAGGGGAACGTGATTAGAGAGGGAATCCTTGGGAGAGAGCTCTTGATAAGTTTTTAGGGTTTGAGAGAAGAAGGGGAAGGTGATCTTGGTGAGGGAGAAGAGGTGTGAGGGAGATCACATGGTTGCTCCATTCTTGTTGCATCTTGCTCCTCCAATGGCCCGAGAAGAACTTGTGGGAGGCTCTCTAAGGGGGAGACTCTTCTACATCCGTGGCCTCGAAGGTACTCTGCCTTCTCCAGGGGGGAGAAAAATTAGAAGGTACTCTGCCGTCGCCAGGAGGGTGAAAATAGTGCTTGCCACTCCACCACGCCGGGTTGGTGAAAGTGAGTCTTGTAAGGGCTTCTCCTCCTTGCCGAGGGGGGCAAAAGGAGAGCTATAGTTTGTAGTGAAATTCTCGGAGTGGAGGACTCAGGGGAGTGGACGTAGGTCATTATTTGACCAAACCACTATAAAATTCTGGTGTGCTTTTTTCCTTATCGCTTTTAATTTTTGCTTGCACTTTATTTTCATAATATTTGCTTGGTGAAAAATTATGAAAGAAAAAGGTTTTCAATTTTGCTTGTTGAGTTCAATTGATTGCTTTCGTATTAATTAAAGTTTCTTGTTAAAAATTTAAAGACACAAAAAATAGTAGAACTCTTGCTTAGGATTTTAAATTATTGCAATAAATTTTCACAATTCACCACCCCTCTTGTCAATCTTGTAATTTCAATTGGTATCAAAGCCTACTTTTAAAAAATAGTATTTTAGAAAACCTTGATAAATGACCATGTCGCATTTTGGTAATCATAACACTGTGGAGGGTTATTCAATAACCTGTCCACCACTTTTTGATAATATCCCATTTAATTTCTGGAAAATTAGTATGTCTACTTTTTTACAGTCTATTGATTATCGCATGTGGATGTTAGTCAATGATGGATATGTTGCACCTTTTAAAACTGTGAATGGAGTGAAAACTCAAGTGCCTTTTAATGAATGGAGAAATGAGGATAGAGAATTAGCTCAATTAAATGTGAAGTGCTTAAATTACTTTTTCTGTGCATTAAAGTTTGAGGATTATATAAGAGTTTCTACCTGTGCTACTGGTAAGGAGATTTGGGACAGACTGTGCATCACATATGAAAAAACTAGTGAAGTTAAATAGTCTAGGATTAACATTTCATTACATGATTATGAACTCTTTCGTATGAAACCTTGTGAAATAATATCTAACATGTACCCTAGGTTCACCCAAATCGTGACATCCTTGCATGCATTAGGTAGAGAGATTTCAAATTCTGAGAAAGTTAATAAGATTCTAAGATGCTTACCTAGTTCCTACGATGCTAAGATAACTGCTATCACTGAATCTAAAGACCTTAACATTTATTCTATTGATAATCTCCTTGGGTCACTCATTGCATACAAGCAAGGAGTGAGTCAAAGACAAAGTGATGCAGGTGAAAAGAAGAAGGAGCAAACGGTGGGATTAAAAGAAAATAATTCAAAAAGTGACAGCTCTGTAGGGGAGGAAGAAGATGATATATCATTGATGACCCGATAGTTCAAGAACTTAAAAGAGAAAATAAAGGCATCATCAGAATGGCTGGAATAAAGGTAAAATCTTGATGTTTAATAAAGTTTCATCTGATATTATCTGTTTTGAGTGTAGGAAGCCAGATCACCTTCGAGCTGATTGTCCCAACTTAAAGAGCCATCCTGCTAAAGAAAAGAGCAAGGGCAAAGCCAAGTATAAGAAAGGAAAAATGAAGACACAAAAAGCTTTTTGGGCTGTCTCTGCCTTAGAATCATCAGAAGAAGAAGTAGAGGAGGAGGTAACAAATTTGTGTCTAATGGATAATGATAATTTTGATCAATCGGATCAAGATGAGGTATGTCAACTTTTATATGAAGATTTATTGCTCATTTCTAAAAAAATTCATGACTCGTATAGGAAATTGAAAAAGATGCAAGCTAGTCTTAATATTGAGTTTAGTAGTTTATAAACTAAGCATGCTAACTTAGTCAAAGAAAATTTTGATTTAGATAGAGATCATATGCTACTTCTTGATGAGTATGATGCATTAAATAAGAAGCATATTGAACAAATTGAAATGCATGAAACCTTGAAAACCACTCATATTGAACTAGAAGAAGCTTTTAATAGACTAGACACACTTGCATTAGAATTAGATCACAGTGAGCATTTGTTAAAAATAGAAGTTCATGAATTTACATATCAAAATAACACTTTTAAAGAAAAAATCAAAGAACTAGAAAAAGAAAATGCATCACTCACATTAGGCGAGTCTAACAAACCCCTAACACATCATGCATCACTCAACTTTAGGAAGAGGCATCACCAACCACATAGGTTAGTTAACCCATTTCATAGTGTTAGTTGCTTCTCTCGTGGCATGCTAGGTCACATAGCCCGCACTTTCACAATTCACCGTAGGACACACTTAGTATGGAGACCTAAAGTGCATCCATCACAATATAGCATGCATACATCTCATTCATGCAAGCATAAGGAGGAACCCAAACTCACTTGGGTTACCAAATCTAATCCTTGATTGAAATTGTAGGGATGCTCTCACAAAGTCTTAGTGAGAGCATGTGGTACCTAGATAGTGGCTGCTCGCGACACATGACTGGAGATATGAAGAAGTTCATTCTACTGGAGACCAGAACTGGAGGCAAAGTAACATTGGCAGACAACACAAACAGAAAAGTGATAGGCTCAGGTATTGTTAGTAATGCTAAGAATTTTTTAATTAAAAATATTTTATAAGTTGATGGTTTGAAGCATAACTTACTTAGCATTAGTCAACTATATGATAAAGGTTTTGACATTAAATTTCTGTCTGACAAATGGTTGATTAGTTTAAATGGAAAACTTGTTTTAGAAGGAAAATGAATGAATAATGTTTACATGTTAGACCTTAATTGCATTGATAGTTCAAATTCTTTTTGCCTAAAAATAATAGTAGATGACTCATGGTTATGGCATAGGAGACTATGCCATGCTAGTATGAAAACACTTAGAAATATTACTAAAAAAAACCTAGTTAGAGGTGTACCTAAGTTAGACTTTACTAAGGATCATTTATGTGATCCTTGCCAACTAGGAAAATAAGTCAAATCATTCTTTCATTCAATTAAAGATGTGATCACCTCTAGGCCATTAAAAATCCTCACATGGACTTATTTGGACCCATTAGCACAGCTAGCCTAGGAGGGAAAAATTATGGATTTGTGATTGTAGACGACTTCACTAGATTCACTTGGTTTAGATTCCTAGCACATAAAAATGAGTCATTTGAGGAATTTAAGGTATTCTCCACATGGATTCAACAAAAATTAGGTTGTCAAATCTCAACAATCCATAGCGATCATGGTGGAGAGTTCCAAAATGATAGATTTGAATCATTTTGCCAAGAGATAGGAAGAGAACATAATTTCTCAGCCCCTAGAACACCTCAATAAAATGGTATAGCATAAAGGAAGAATAGAACCTTTGTAGAATCCGCTAGGGCAATGTTAGCAGAGTACACCCTTCCTAGATACTTTTGGGTGGAAGCAGTCAACATAGCGTGTTATATTTTAAATACGGTAAACATTAGATCTAAGCTGAATAAAACTCCTTATGAACTCCTTAAGGGTAGGACTCTGAATATTTCACACTTACATGTCTTTGGGTACAAGTGCTTCATATTGATTAATGACAAACTTCCCTTGGGAAAATTTGATCCCAAGTCTGATGAGGGTGTCTTCTTAGGTTATTCATCCACAGGTAAGGCCTATAAAATCTTTAATAAGAGAATCCTAGTAGTAGAAGAGTCCACCCATATTGTATTTGATGAATCAGATAAGCTCTCTGAATATAAAATTAGAGATGATGAAATAGAGGCATTTCAAGGAGTAGAGACTATGACCTTAGGAGAAAGGGCATAACCTTAGGAAGATTTGCCTAGAGAATGGAGATACTCTTCTAGTCATCCTAAAGATTTAATTTTAGGAGACCCTTTAGAAGGTGTAAGAACTAGGCATGGACTTATGAAAGAGGTTAGTCATTTAGCCTTTATCTCTATGATAGAACCTACAAGTACAGATCAAGCCTTAGGAAATGAATTCTGGATTCTAGCAATACAAGAAGAGCTAAACCAATTCACCAGGAATGATGTTTGAGAGTTAGTCAAGAGACCTAAAAAATAAAGTGTTGTTGGAACAAAATGGGTCTTAAAAAATAAGGTGAATGATTCAGGAAAAATAATAAGAAATAAAGACATATTAGTAGCTAAGGGGTACAACCAAATTGAGGGAATAGACTGTGAAGAAACCTTTGCCCCTATTGCTAGACTAGAAGCCATAAGAGTGCTCTTAGCTTTTGCTTGTTTCAAGAACTTCAAACTATATCAAATGGATGTAAAGAGTGCTTTTTTGAATGGGGTAATTAAGGAAGATGTCTATGTTGAGCAACCCCTCGGATTTGAAAGTTAATAATTTCCAAACCATGTATTCAAATTAAAGAAGGCACTTTATGGATTAAAGCAAGCACATAGAGCATGGTACTAAAGACTTAGCTCATTCCTATTGGATAGAGGATTTGAAAAGGGTAGTGTAGATACTACACTCTTTTTATAAAAAATCAAAAATGAAATTCTCATTATTCAAATCTATGTGGATGACATCTTGTTTGGATCTTTAGATAAAAATCTGTAAGATGAATTCTAAAAAATAATGAGTAATGAGTTCGAAATGAGCATATGGGGAGAACTTAACTATTTTATTAGCTTTAGTGTGAAACAAATAGATAATGGAACATTCCTTAGCCAAACGAAATATATTAAGGATGTTCTGAAAAAATATGAAATGGATAGTGCTAAGCCCATGACCACTCAAATGAGCTCAACAATTCAATTAGACAAAGATCCTAATAGAAAATCAGTAGATCAGAAAAAAATATAGAGGAATGATTGGATCCCTTCTTTACCTGACTTCAGTAAACCGGACATAATGTTTAGTGTGTGCATCTGTACCCATTTTCAAGCAGATCCTAAAGAGTCTTACTTAACTGCGGTCAAGAGAATCCTTAGGTATCTACTAGGCACCCTGAACTTAGGAATTTGGTATCCTAGGCACAATATTTCCTTTGAAATCATAGGGTACTCAGATTCGGATTTTGCAGGATGTAGGGTAGATAGAAAAGAACCTTTGGTACCTGCCAATTCATGGGATAATCATTAGTTTCTTGGTCCAGTAGGAAGTAAAACTCAGTAGCCCTTTCCACGGCCGAGGCAGAATATATTACAGTAGAAAGTTGCGTTGCACAAGTACTATAGTTAAAATAACAAATTATTGATCTTAGCCTACCTGTAGAAATCATCTCAATCATGTGTGACAACACAAGTACAATTTTCATCTCTAAGAACTCAATTTAGCACTCTCGAACGAAACAAATAGACATTTGACACCATTTCATAAGAGATCACGTTGCTAAGGGAGATATAGAATTACGTCACATCACAACAGGAGATCAATTGGATGATATATTCACAAAACCACTATCATTCGACACCTTTAGCACCTTGAGGACTAGACTAGTGTCATAGACATTAATGCGTAAAAAAAAAATACACAAAAACACAAATTTTTTTTTCTTCTAAGGTTGTTCTTGATCATCACACACTCACTACACAGAACCATTGAATTTAAAATTTTATTATCATACTGTACGATCCACTATTATACTGTACAATATAATTAAATCTACACAAAACACAACCCATATCCAAATTTTGCCTCTATTGATCGTACGGTACGATACCCATCGTCCTGTACGATACAACTGGTAGCCATTCAATCTGTCTGGTACAATATTATTGATCATCGTATGATATGATACCTCAACTTTGTACTGTACGATCCATGTCAGCGAATAGATTGGGACGAATTAACTCTATTTGGTATGATATTATTGGTGTTTATACAGTACGATACCTCCACTTCGTACTTACGATCCACCTCAGCAAAAAAGGAGGAGAATGACATAAAGGTGTCTGGTACGATATAATTGTCGTTCATATTATATGATATATCTATTTGTACAGTACAAAACCTTTCGTCAAAGGTCATACTGATGACCCTCGGGACGATCGAAATTCTTCTGATCGTACTGTACGATACCCATCGTACTGTATGAGTTGAGCACCTTTTGACGAATTGATTTGGCAGAACATTTATTTCCCTATTCTATTGTACGATACTATATCATACTGTACGATGTATGAAAAAATTCTATAAATATGCTGGCTAGGAAGATCTCTTCACTCACAATCCTTCACTCACATCTCTTCTCACTTAGTCTACTTTCCTTCCTGATAATGTCGGGTTCCAGCAAGAGGGGTCGTTTGGTAGCTGGAAGCTCATCCTCCTCTAGCCATCACAGTGCTTGCTTTCTAAATGCTGAAAATGAAGAGGCCTATCACAAGTTTAAAACCTGCAAGATTACACCGTCCAAAATGCTCAATCAGGTTGCTCTAAATTTTGTGGTACTGAACCTCTTCGCTTCCACCACTTTCCAGTTCCTTCTTACTCTAGCTTTCCCCTTCAACTCCAAACTCCTATTTAAATTTCTAGAAAATCTTACCTATATTGTCGACAATACAACTTTCCACTCCTTTATCTGTTGCCAAAATATAGAGATTACCAAAGCTGATATAGCCCAATATATTGGGTTATCCACTGAAGGACTTAGGGTTCATTCCTTTATCACAAATGAATTTGACTGGAGTGATGTTAATCATGTCCTTAGGAATATGGCCTTCTATCAACACCAGCCACTCATCCAATCACTCAATCGAAATACCATAATTATTCAACATGTCTTTAGAACCTCTATAGTACCCAAAGCTGGTGACCAAATTAACATGACCCTGACTTTATCTGTCACTACCTATCTTATCATGTCCAACACCAAATTTGATGAGGTAGATTTGATTATTGACTACATTTATCATATGACTTTTTTTTGCATCACTACTACTTGTCGGAAATAAAATCTAGCCCTTGATCACCTTATAGGATACATCCTTCAAAATAAATACCAATTAACCTATCCTGGTGAACCTGATAATCTTCCAATATTTTATATGGATGCCTCTTTTCGTATTCTTTTCCATTGGGGACAAGAGACTGATGAACCAGACTTTGATGATGAAGAAGGAGACACTGCCCCCGCAGCAGTTCAAGCTCGACCACGACGACATGCAGCACCCCGAGCACCTGCACCAACTTATCCTCAAGATGATTTGGTCGAACTCTTCGACCAACTTCATACTCGTCTCAATACACACATAAAGAGCAATATCAGCAACACGAGGACAACATGAAATGGTTTGGGGAACGCTTCACCGCGATTGATCACTGATTTGACACAATCCTTCACTATTTCCAACCAAACTAATCTCCACCTCCAAGTGATAAGAATCCTTTCATTTGAAGTGTTTATGTGTTATATTTTTTTGTGTTTTTTTATCCTCTTTTTGGATCAAAAGGTGGAGAAGTTTGTTGTAGTCTACTCTTATGTTTCCTTATGTTTAAATAAATGCATTTCTTTTTCTATTACGTACTGCATTTTCCTTTTTTTGCTATTTTGTATTGCATTTCTTTTTCTTATGTTTAAATAAATAAAAAAAAACAAACAAAAAAACCTTTCAAACTTGCCTACAACAAACATTATTTGACATCATCAAAAAGGGGGAGATTGTTGCAACCCATGACCCTGAGTTTGTGATTTTGATGATGATAAATAATGTCGCCTGAACTATCTATTCATTGAATATTAATTTGATTTATGCTTTTGCCTATGAGTACTAACATTTCAAGAAGATCACAAATTACTCAGGACAACAAGAAGACTGAAAGACTGGTTAGATTAGGAGTATATGTCTGAAATAATGTAATTTTCTATTTTTTTATTTTTTTTCTTTTCTTGAGTCTGGCCACAAACTGCATGTAAAAATTGAGCAACCATGCACACATATAGGGGGAGAGGGTTTTAAAAGAAAATTGTATATTTTCTTTCTCTGTTGATCATACTTTATGACTTTATTTTGTACTGTACGATCTCATCTGGTAAAATGATTTTCTGTGAACAAATCGTATCGTACGAATAATATCATACTATGCGATGTGTTATAAATCTAAAACCCTAGCCTCCAGATTAGTTTAAGCAAGTTTTATTAGTCGTTCGTACTGTACGAAGTCGATCGTACCATATGTTGAATACAGACGAGTTTTGATCGTCCTGTGTATCATCCAATATGAATAGACGAGTGGAGGTTTGTATGGTACGATGTTATATCATAATGTACTATTTATTTTGAACTATTTGTAAACCTTCGTACTAGGACGAAGACTATTGTACACATTGTACAATACGATGTCATATCATTCTGTATGATAGTAACGGCTACTTTAAATATTTCAGGGATTTTGGAGCCTTTTTTATGTATCAAATTAGTAATCTTTTAGAGAGAGATAGAGAGGGGAACGTGATTAGAGTGGGAATCCTTGGGAGAGAGCTCTTGAGATGTTTTTAGGGTTTGAGAGAGGAAGGGGAAGGTGAGCTTAGTGAGAAAGAAGAGGTGTAAGGGATATCACACAGTTGCTCAGTTCTTGCTGCATCTTGCTCCTCCTATAGCCAGATAAGAACTTGTGGGAGGCTCTCTAAGGGGGAGACTCTTCTACATCCATGACCTCGAAGGTACTCTGCCTTCTCCAGGAGGGAGAAAAATGAGAAGGTACTCTACCATCGCCAGGAGGGTGAAAACAGCGCTTGGCACTCTGCCACGCTGGGTTGATGAAGATGAGTCTTATAAGGGCTTCTCCGCCTTACAGATGGGGGCAAAAGGAGAGCTATAGTTTGTAGTGAAATTCATGGAATGGAGGACTCCTGGGAGTGGACGTAGGTCATGGTTTGATAGAACCACTATAAAATTCTGGTGTGCTTTTTCCTATCGCTTTTAATTTTTGCTTGCACTTTATTTTCATAATATTTGCTTGGTGAAAAATTGTGAAAGAAAAAGGTTTTTAGTTTTGCATGTTGAGTTCAATTGATTGCTTTTGTATCAGTTAAAGTTTCTTATTAAAAATTTAAAGACACAAAAAATATTAGAACTCTTTCTTAGGATTTTAAATTATTGCAACAAATTTTCACAAGTCACCCCCCACCTCTTGTCAATCTAGTAATTTTAGATTGAACATCTAATTTGGAATTCAAAGAGGAAGGGACATCCCTTAGGGAAAAGATAACACCCCTTTCAAGGGGGAGTTTCTTTTAATTTAGATATCAGAACCTGATGATCTAAGGAGCCCCATAGAAGGATGAAGAAGTGAAGACCAAGAAGAATCATAATTCTTAAGGCCACTTGAGTCCTAGGAGTAGAATCCAGGTTATTGTTAGTGGTATTCATCCACTTTACTTTTCTGTAGACCTTGGGTTGTAATATTAAAAGAAACTTTTCTATAATTATTTTTACTTATTTGATTGATTTAATTATTCAGTTGATTGTTTAATGTTAATTGCGATATAGGATTGCATACTTTTAGTAGTTTTTTAAGCGATCTTATTTGTCTTATTTGATTTAGCCTTAAACCAAATTGGAGGCTCATGAGGGATCATTAAACTTTTTCTACTTTAATCAAATTAAAAATATTTAAGCTCACATAGAAATTCTAACATTTTAAAAAGTAAGCCCTGGACTACTGGGGGTCATTCATGCATTCATATTAAATTTTCTCTACCTTGTTAGACACCTCTCCATCCTATGGGTTCTGGCAGCCTATAAGACCCATTAGAGTGCAGTCTTGTCAAGGAGATATTGTGTAGTCTCTATGATAAAATTATTTTTAAGCCTTTTTAAAAAACTAATTCATATATATTTTTAAGCATTCAAGTCAACTAACATGCATTGTATTAGAAATAAATTTAAATGTGTCTAAAATTCTAATTACATTTACTTTAAGCATCAAATACCCAACATAAGTTAAGGGGCCAATTAGGATCTTCTGTAGATTTCATCCCACCTTTTCTCAAACTTAACTTATTACAATATCCCTACAAATCTCATATAAAAGATCAGACTCATTGTTTTGAAACACCTAGGCGGTTTAGCTAGCTCCCTAATTTAAGTCGGGGTAAGTCCAGATCTTGCACTATATTAGCTAGGTTTGGGTGACTAATTTTCAATACCCAATTTAAATTTTGGTTCTGAGGCTGGCTCATGCTATAAGACCTCAACCTTTTAGGAATATAATCCCAACCTTCTAATGAAATTGGAACTTTAATTTAAATATCTTTCAATTTCAAATTCAAGCCCAATACTCAGGATATGCTAGAGTGTTTCTGAATTATTTTAGAATCCCAAAACACTCCTTACCCTTCCTCCTTTAACTCTAAAAATAAGTGTTAAACCTTAATCTTATCGCTATTAAATTTCTAACATCACCTTCTTTGATATCAAGTTTTTAAATCTTAAATAAAATTTGTCTCGCTATTTTAATTGAGAGTATTCATCAGAGCCTTAGGTTTCCTACAATGTAATTAACTACGAGGGCTTGCGCTCGTTGGAGATTTATATAACCAAATTGAATTTTAAAAAATTAAATATTTTAAAATTTTAATTATTTATCTTTGGAAAAATTAAATATAATGATAATTATTGTTGTTTTCAAATGATTAATAATAAGCGATATCTTTTTCTCCAGAAAGATATGTCATTATATTATTATGATTTTTATTATGAAATTAATGATCCTTTATCTAGATTATTACATCCAAACATTTAATCATACATCATTTTTATCCTCCAGGATCATATGTTATCTTCGCTTGAGTTTGATTATGATAATCAGGATAAACATAAGTTTTGTAATTTGAATCTATTAGGGAATGATATATTCACCTCCCAAGGCAATATATCATTCATATTGATGTGTTTGATTTCAAAACTTAATTCCAAAAATTAATCTTTCTGAAAGATAATTAATCTTTAAAAAAAAAAACACTTTTTAATCAAACAAAAAATGACGACTCCACTGGGGATAAATCTCACTCTCCATCTTTATTAGTGGTATAAATTTTGGTACATCGGTAGTTTTGACTAACATTCATTCCATTGGTCTCTCTGCCTATTTCTTCCTTGGGTGAGTGTGGCCAACATCAATTAAGGCATGTTAAAAGAGTGGTGAGTGTAGGAAACCTCTATCAAAATCAAGATTTGACATTTTTCCTCAAAGTTAATTTGTAGAGCAAACAAGTGAAGCCAAATCTTTCAAAATCCTTCTATATATGATATAAACATGCATGCTCAAACAAATGTTAAGTATGTTAAGTTTCATAAATTACAAAAAATCCTTCAATCTCAAAATCAAGGTTTCAATCCTTTAGTGGAATTCGATATTTTTTAATTTCAAACAATCCCTATATTCTCTCATTATATATTAAATTGTAATTCTTATAATTCAATATGTGTGATAGGATGCAAAACGCTTCTCCAAATTTGAATCAAAACTTTGATCTTTCTACCAAAGGCAATCTTTGTGATTTCATACCCAAATCATTCGTTGGGACAAAAGAGTCAAGTCGGCTCCTTAGAATTTTTCCCAAAAAATTATAAATCTTTACGTTGAATATGAATTCAACATATTGAGTTTCAAAAATAATGGGAGATTCTACAAGATTTTGAAATTTTTAGGTCTCTTTTAGAATCTTTCAAATCAACTTTAACCATCTTTTCCATGTGTCTTCTATAACATTTTATTGTAGTTGAACATATGCAACACAAATTCAAAACTTTCCAGTCAATTTTGGGCTTCGACATTTCACCCCCAAAGTGCTTGGTGGGGTGAAAGAGTCGAGCCTAATTTCTTAGGATCTTTAAGTTAATTTTGTAAACCTGTATATTTGAACAAAACTCAATATATTAAGTTTCAAAATTTGAAGAAGATCCGTTCAGTTCAACCTCAAATTCAAATTAAATCTTAAGTCCAAATTCAATTTCAACATTAAATTCAAGTTTGACTTCTACCTTAAATTCAACTTCAATTTTGATTTCAAAGTCAAATCCATGCATTGACATTTTATTCCTAAGCCAGTCAATATGATGAAAGAGTCAAGCTGATCCCTTTAATTTTCTTATCAATTTGTTAACTTTTATGCTGAATGCAAATTTAATATATTGGGTTTCAAAGACTCAAGGAATTTCTGTCAATTTCCAAACATTTAAAAGTCTCTTCAATCACTCAAATTAATTCCAATTTTAAAACTCAAAATTCTTATCAAATCAAGGCTTTGACATTTCACCCCCAAGTTATTGGTGGAGTGAAAAGAGTCAAGCCAAACCTAACATTCAATTTCAACATCAATTGAAAGTTTAATTCTAACTTCAAGTTCAAGTTCAACTTCAACCTTGAATTCAAATTAATTCTCAATTTCAAAATTAAAGCCTCTACTAAACCTTGGCTTTGACATTTTACTACAAGTAAGTTGATGGAGTGAAAGAGTCAAGCTCAACTCTTAAAATACCCTCATCAACTTTGTGGACTCTCATGTTGAGTGAAAACTCAATAGGTGGAGTTTCAAAGTTTAAGAGAAAATTAATCAAACTCAAAACTCAAATTAAATTTTAAATAAAACTAATTCACGACACTTTCTTAATTCCAAGAAATCAAAGATACTCAAATGGCTAGGAAATTTATCTTCTCACTAGATAGGGATACGCTTGTGGAAGAAGCTTTTGTGGCAATTCAATCTAGTTTGGAATGAAATTTCAAAACTTCAAGTTACTAGTGAATGGAGAAGAAATGGTTGATCTATCTACTGGAATACAAAGGGATGACCCCTTAGTTGAAATTACTTTAGGGTTAGAAGCTAACTCCCCCATCTCTAAGATGAGGTCGTTGTTTCCCTTTTACCCACTGTACCATGTACTAAGGAGGACAAAAACCAGAAGTCAATAACGACAGATAAGCAACCATCTTATTCTGAGATCTAGTTAAGTTCTAGCACCCCTTTCATTGTCAAGAACTGGAGGAAGAACTACCTTCGAAGAGCCAGAAAAAGGAATTTTAAGGTTATAAGAATCGCTGAGTATGAAGCCTTTAAGTAAGTCAAATTTGATGTAGATCGAGAGTTCATTGCTCCTTATACGTACCCCCTCCATGATGGAAATCATTTTGCACCCTCTTCTTGTCCCACAAAGGAGGGAGGTTGTGAGGATGAGAGTGCAATCTCCAATACACCTTCTGTACTACTAGACAGAAAGAATTAATGAAGCCAGAACTAAACAAATACCATCAATAGTCCAAAGGCCCCTAGTTGAAGGTTATGACCTATCCACTTTACCAGAAGAACTTAGGTTCCTTTACTACATGTGTCCCACTACGTCGATAAAGGAGGAGGTATAGGAATTGCTTGGGGTACCACTCTCTTAATTAATAGGCTACAAGTAATGAGAGAGGAGAAAATAATCTAAGATTGTATTAAATAGCGATACCGTCAAAATTTAACTTTCAATGGGATCCTATCACAATAAATATTTAAATTGTAATGATGCAGCACCTTCTAGGAATAGTACAAATCCCATAACAATCTCTTCCTTTAAAGATATTGTAACATTTATGGAAAACTTAACAATTTCTCAAGTGTACTGGGTCCAGATTTTCAAGATAAGTTGATTCACCTTTTCAATTGAAATTGACCTTTATCTTAAGTCTTAAGTAGGAGAGAGTTGTAGTTGGCTCCATCAAAATTTTTAAATGTCCCTCCCTCCCACCATTTCTATGGGTTGTTCTAACTATTGAATTAAAATCTATTTCAAACTTATGTTGACTTTAGAAATGAAATTTTTTTAATCTTCTTGCAGTTTTCTATCTCAAAAGGCATCTTTTACAAGATTTGAATATATTTAAAGATTTTTCTTGTCAAATTGATATTCCTGTCAAAAAGATTGGGTCTAGTTTAAGTATTATTATTCCTTTTATAAGACAATGACTTATTTTTTTCTCTAATACTTGAGATATAATCTCAGCATTAAAATAGAGAGCAATTACTTTGAGATTTTAAAGAAAGTGAAGCCTCTTCTCAAAATCATTTGAAATAAAAAGATGCAAGAATATGCCAAAAATCAAGAAAGGCACGAAGTGTACCAAAATTCAAAAGGATGTGCAAAGTGCACTAACAGAAAAAGAGAATAAGAGTAAGAGGTCTTCCTTCTTTTGAATCCTTAAATCTCAGAAAAAACTCGATCACCTTTAAATACTTGACTTTGAAAATCTTGAGCATAGATTCTTCACCATGCATGAATTATCTATCAGATAGAAGAATATCATGTAAAAGAATTAAAAAGATTAGATTTCTACTTTTGACTTAAATCCTTTTGAAATTGTTCTTACTTTAAAACATTCAAGGGAGACCCCAGTTTAGTTTCTATGAAACTTGGTCTGGGTCGACAAAACCTGAATCTTGAAACCTTTTCAGGATAGTTAGTGTTTCTTAACTTTTCATTGTACTTTTGAATTTGTTCCCATTTGTCATTCTAACAAGGTCCAAATAGCTAGAGGAAATTTCTAATAAAAAGAATAAATTTTCTACTCCTGATAAAAAATTAAATCTTATCCTTATAGAATGTGTGTGAGTCCTTGAATATAGGCATCTTTTCCTCCAAGACATTCTAAACAAAATTACACTATATATATCTTTTAAGTTTTTTGAAATCTTTTCATTGCATTTATCACATGATTTTGATTTTGTGTTGTGGATTGTTCTTCCCTATGTTAGAGAGAGAGAGCTCATATTCTTTAATATTTGGAGGATATACTCACAACTAAGTTTTTTTAAAGGGTATATTAAAGAGTTTCTAGCTTGCAAGAGTTAAAAAGGAAAGAGGCCAATGAAGCCAAATTGAAAAGAAAGCTATATACACAAAAGTGTATCAAAGAATCAAAAGATGCTCAAAGAGCCAATCGAAGTAACAAGAGGCATAAAATGAGCCCACTAAATGCAAGCTATCCTCTCTTTTCTAAAACTCTTAAAACTTAGAGAAATCATTGATTATGTGATGCTTTCAAAGACTTGATTTCAATTTCTATGATTGAGACAAATTACTTTATTTTATTAATGATGAGATATCTTCTTTATAAACAAGTCTTGAATGGATCTTCTTATCCTATTTAGTTATTCTGAGTTAGACCTCTGTTTTCTAAAAGAAATTTTGTACCCTGAAGGATGTCTGATCTAGGGTTAACAGAATCAGATGTTCTACCTTCTTCTGATTGGGATTTGTTAAACTCCTTGATCTCTTGGAACTCTAAAGTTTAAAACTATTTGAGATTTTATCATATGAAATGCCTTGCTAAAACAAAAAAAATTAGAAAAATTAAAAACAATTTTTTTTTAATTATTTGTTTATTTGTTTTTAAGTTTTTACTACTGTTATTCTTCTTTTCTTCTGATTTTCTTTTGTTTTATTTTTGAGGGCTTTGATTATCACCATCCTTCTTTATGTTTCAAATTCTAGTCACATCGTCCTGGCCGATACCTTTATTGTCCTGGACGATAGAGCAAATTCTCTTCAAAATTCATCTACTGACATTTTTTGTGCTTGCTGTAACTCATCGTCCTGGACGATCTGATCGAACTTTGATGCAATCATGATGATAGTCCTGGCCGATATAATATTTCATCTAGCCAATGAATTTTATGTGCATCGTCCTGGCCGATACACCAGATCATCCTGGACGATCCACGTGTCAGCACATTTGAATCTTTAAAATCGCCCCGGATGATCCATTATTGGACAATCGTCCTGGCCGATCCACTATTCGTCCTGGATGATACACGTGGCAGTGATTTAAAATGTTTTAACTTCGGACGGTACGATCAATTATTGTGCATCATCCGGGACGATACACCTAATCGACCCGGACGATCTGCTTTTTCAACGGTCGTCCGGATTATCTCCTCGGGACCATCGTCTGTGTTTAATCGTCTTGGCCGATATCTGATCGGCCCGAACGATCGGACCACCTTTTTGACCAATCGGCCTGTACGCATTTATTGAGCCATATCGACCTGAACGATTCTGCTATCGGCTTGGACGATATGGTCGTTTCTTTAAATTCTGGCCGATCAAGCCATGGCTTTCCACTTCATCCACTCTCCTCTTGCATCTCCTTGCTAATCCCTTACTATGGCTAGTGGGAAACGAGCTCGACAGGCTTCTGGGAGTTCCTCGAGGGCCACTCTGGACCCTCGATTCAGAGAGGCAGAGGATCAGGCTGCCTACCGTCACTACAAAGAGTGTGGCATTACCCATTCCCGAACGATCAATCCTGCATATCTCTCGTATCCGATAATGGATCTCTTTGCCCACACCTCTCTTTGTTTCATACTCACCCTCGCTGTCCCTTTTTCTTTTGAACTCCTCCTAGAATTTTATGCAAATCTTTGCATAAATTCTACCTTCACAGCCCTGACCTCCTGCACATAATCGTTACTGATCCGGATTTTGATTGGTCCACGGCAAACCACTTCCTTCGCCAAACCAACACACCCTTTCATGTTGGAGAGACTAGCTCTTTAGTCAAAGATGCTAGGACAATCCAACATGACCTTCGCACCTCCATAATTCCAAAAGTCGGGAATCGAATCCATATCACTCCACTATTGTCCTTGACCACCTTTTTCATTATGGCCCAAAGAGAATTTAATGCCATTGATATACTCTTTCGCTACATCGATCAGCTAATAACTATTCGCGATCCAGGCCATAGGAGAAAACCCAATCTAGCCTTAGGACACATCATAGCCTACATTCTTAAAAACCAAATACAATCTCCAATACCCTGCTCCTCATGACCTTCAGCCTCCTTGCTACTCAAATAATTCTTTCACTATCCTTCATAGTACTCATCTCCACCCAGGAGACGGGGAAGGTCGGGGGGCTGGAGAGGAGGAGGCTCCCGCTCCTACTCCCGTTCCTGATCCTGTTCCTCTCCACCATTACTCACCGGTTGATCAGTTGATTGAGAGGTTTGATCAGTGGGAGACTCGCTTTGACGCCTATGTTGTTGCACAGGAGCAACAACATTCTGAGGACATTGCCCACTACGAGCAGCACCGCACTGAGGATTTAGCCAGATTTGACAGCTACATGACTCACCAGCTGCAGTAGTATGACCAGGACATCGCCTGGTTCAATGCACAGTTTACCACGCTTGCCAGCTACTTTTAGCAGAAACCTCCACCACCTCCATCTGATGATCAGGGTCCCTCGTTTTTCTAGTCTGTGTTTTCTGCTGTTTGTTTCCTATTTTATGTAGTTTGTCTTTTTAGTCTGTTTTAGTTTCTGTTGTATTTCTTCTCTTTTTCTTTTGGGTGTCTGGACCCTCTTTTTGTGATGAAAAAAGGGGGAGTAGGGTATGGTAGGAAAAGTCGTTGGGTTTGTAACTTTGAAATTCTAAATGAACTTTTTTTTAAGTTTTTTTTCCTACTTGTGTTTTCCATCATCAAAAAGGGAGAGATTGTTGCAAATCTATTTTCATGGCTTATGTTTTGATTATTGACAAACACTATTTTTCTTGGACTGCTTGTTGCTTCTAACTTTTCAGGAATTGAAGATCGGACGAACAGACGAAGCCAGTTTAGGATTGCATAGGTTTAGGGTTGAGTCAGTTTGTACTTTTGTTTTTCACTTCTTGAGTCTTCTTTTAATGGTCAAAGAGACTGATTCTAAGTAACCCTACACACACACTTGAGAGAATTAGAATTTCTGTTTTTACTCATATCGGCCAGGACGATTTTTAAATCGTCCTGGACGATCAGGCTTAAAACAGAAAGTCTAAATAAGGATTCTTAATTAAGGCAGCCATCATTAACATATCAGCCTGGATGATACGTGTATCGGCCAGGATGATAAGCTCAAAACAGAAAGAAGTTACCGCCATAGACAATTATGGTATACTATATTTTTAAATTATCTGTCAGGATGATCATTGATCGGCCTGGACGATATTCACAAATTATGCCTTAATTGATCAGGAAATCAATGGACTAATTAAGGATAATTGATATGATCATATCGTCCTGGGCGATCTAAGGATCGGCCAGGATGATCTTTTCAAAAACCTTGGTTACTTCAGGACGATAAATATCGTCCAGCTCGAATTCAGGGCGATGCTTTGGACGATTTTCCTCTGATTTGAACTGATCGGCTAGGACGATCGTGAGATCGGCCTGGACGATCAAGCCATTTTTTAATCGTCCAGGAGTGCATCCATGGGCGATGCTCTGACCGATCTTCTGAGATTTGTACTAATCGGCCAGGCCGATGTCCATATCGGCCTGGACGATAATGTCGGTAACTTGCAATTAATGAGCTCCTTTGAACCTCTTCTATTTAAGAACTCTTGTTCAATGTTTTGGAAGACCTTTGGCTGCTGCCTTGACCTGAGAAGGCCTTGAGGAGAGAAAGAGTGAGTGGGAGAGAGAGAGGATCTTGTGAGGGGGAGCTTATGAGGGGATTCACAAGGGTTGCTTCAATAATCGCTCTGCTTCTTCTTCATCTAGAGTTTCTCGTCCGTGGAAGGGTTGGTAGAGGTAAGGAGTTAGCTTTTAGTTATGGTTCTCTGCCAGCTTCAGGTGGAAGCAAAAGGAGATAGGTTCTCTTCCTTACTGGGGTGGCAAAAAGGAGGTTCTTGTGAGGGCTTCTCCGCCTAGCCGTGGGGGCTAAAGGAGAGTCACGTTTTGTAGTGCAATACTTAGAGGGTAACTCTAAGGAGTGGACGTAGGTCGAGTTGACCGAACCACTATAAATTTCTGTGTTCTTGTTTCTTGCTTTCGCACTTTTAATTCCGCATTTATTTTTGTGGTGTGATTTTGGTTTATGCGATTTTTATTCTTTGTGAAAAGAAATTTTAAAATACCAATTCACAACCCCTTCTTGGTTAGCTTGGGACTAAGTTCATAGGGCTTAACTTCCCTAACAAACTTTCACGGATAATCATCGAGCGACATCGGTAAACCGCCGGTATAGTACTAGCAGTTGAAAGAAGTTACCGGCGGCGTCAATCAACCGTCAGGTATCGTTGTTTCTGACGGCCAAACCGCCGGTTGGCCATCGAAAACCTGTAGCATCTGAAAAAAAATTGACAACCTCCCATCTATTTGAGGGAGGTTCACTCTAAATTCTAACCTGCACAGAAAGCAATATATAACAATAACTTTTGGGGAACAGGCTGCTATATTCAATCAACTATCACAAATATATACATAAGCACAACCAAATAAAACAATAAATGTAAACAAAGTTAATATGTTCAACCATCAAACATAAGTTCTAAATAAGTTCACTAGTTTACAAGTTCACAATAAACATAAAAAGTTATACTCCTCAGCTGTATCCTCGCTGTCTCGAGATGCATGTCACTGCTCTTCCTCTTACTTCCTTTAATTTTCAACTCTATAGGATTGCAGCCATGCTTGTATTTCATTTTGAACCATTCTCATTTCTTCAATCTCTCTAGTCAATGCTGCAACCCTCTGACTCACAGTTTTTTCAGCTCCACTTAGATCATAAAATGCTGAGGTGGATGAACTGCCCTCATAAGCATAGCCTTATGAACCCAAGTCATATATCCTCCCCCTCTATCTTCCACCAACAACATCTGACCATGTATGATACTCAAAAGTGTGGGCCGATCCTGAAGATGATCCCTCACCAGTGGACTGCCGATTTTCTTGAGCTCGTACAAAATCATCCTGCGAGAATAAAGCCATAAAATATATTGATATTACAATTAGTTTTATTAAAATAAATTTTTATTCCAAACCTCCAAAAAATTTTACTCACATGAGCCTTCTTAGCATTTTCATCAACCCACTGATGGTCAGCTTGATGTTGATGAGTTCTTGTATACAACTCTAGTGGTATTGGCTCCCGACAAAGGTACTCTTTCTGAAAATTTAAGATATAGTTATAATAACATAAATATATTTAATAAACTAATTTAAAACTCTTACCAGAATAGATCCACCAGTATGAAGAGAGCTTCCTAAACCCCTACAATCAAAGGCTCTGTTCTGCTTATTCTGCTATCTTATTTTTCTAAACTCAGGGTTCACCCAAGCACTACTCAAATCAGCCCAAACACCCTCTCCAATCCAATTTGGATTCTTCTCGGACTTTCTAATGTCCGTGAACATCTCCCTGAGATGGGTCGCTCCTTTCCTCTCAAAATTAATTCTGATCCTCGTGTTGTGCTCAGGAAACCACCTAAATTCTTTTTGTAAAAATTTAAGCATTACCAAAAATATTAGTACAAATTAAATCACATATTTGAAATCATACCAAATGAGTATACCTGAAATTCTCCGAACCACATATCTCTAACCGGCTTTAGGATCTTCTTCCAGGATAAGTAAGGAGCATCATATTTATTATTTATAATATCCCAGATCATGTGTATAGGTGGCATTGAAGGATTGAAGCTGCAGGTTACCTTTTTTGTCAATAACATGTAATATATCAAAATACAAACAACTTAATAACATAAACTGAACTTACTTATCGCCCTTAGGCTCAATGTATTGACGCTTATCTGTTGCAGCTGCATGATCCCTAGTGCTAACCTCATGTGGTCCAGATGGTCCACCGTGTTCATGCTGCATCGGATATGGGTAAAAATATGGATATGGGTAAGGAGGGTGAGGACCCGTGGATGGACTTGCTGCTTGTGATGATGGTGGGGGATAATATGGATAGAATGAAGCAGCATACGTCTGATCTGGAGAGGGGAAGTGAGGACTCATCGAGGGAGGAGACTAGTAGCTAGGGAAGTATGGAGGTACAATAGTAGGTGGATTGGACTGACCCTGACCCTGCTCACTCGGGGACTACTGCTGGCCCCTGGGTGGTGGTGGTGGTGTAGGTAGAACTAGTGGAACTGAAGGTCCCTCACCTTCATCAGGTTGTGTGGCTCTGTTGGGAGTAACAGTAAACTTCTTCCGGCGAAACTTTGAGGCAAATGATTTACGAGGAGGATCGTCGCCTGAAGCCATCTATATTAAAAGAAATAATTAGTAAAGCATTATAATATATAAAAAGTATAAATAAAAGAAGCAATTAATAAAAAAGTATAATTCTACAATTCTAAATATAACATAATACAAATAAAAGAAGAAATTAATAAAGCAGTTAATGAATTACAAAAATAAAAAATGCTAGAATACAAATAAAAAATTAACATTTTCATTTCAAAGTACTATTCAAAATATTACAAAAAATGCAAAATTCTACAATTCTAAATTATAAAACTACTCAGAATCATCAAAACTATTTTCATTGCTCTCTAGGGTATCTTCACTTTCATCCTCGTTCTCAACTTCGCCTGAGCTAGTTGAACTATTCACATCTTCTAACTCTATTTCAATACTAAAGGTTGTAGTTGACATCTCCTCAATTTCAACAGGCCTACAACTTGACATCTCATCCTCTTGATGTGTAGTTGCTACAATGTATTGTTAATCAATTATTCATCGTGCTTTTGTTTTTATGATAGCTAGCCAATCTTATTTGTCTCTATGACCAATGGGATATTTACTGAAACAAACTTGAATAGCTTGACTTGCTAACACAAATGGATCAAACTTTTCATATCTTCTACTATGTTTTACATCTACTAAACCATACATGGATGAACCCTTGTGCCTCTATTCTATACTGGACCATACCATTGACAGTTAAACAAGCATACAAAGTTCTCATCTTCGCCTGGGTATTCTAAGTCAAGAACCTCATTCAGAATACCATAATAATCACATTCATCTTCTTCATGAGTGTTCCCTCTAACATATACTCCAGAATTTTCAGTTTTTCTTCCTTCACTCCACGACTTGGTATGAAATCTGAACCCATTCACTATATATATTGGCCAAGTTTTTACTTTTCACATTGGACCCCATACTAGTGCTTGCAAACCTTTATCGAAACATTTGTTATCAATGTTTTGTACCTAGAAATATTTTCAAATATTAGTATTTTTTAAAATAAATAAAATTTAAATTTTTAAAATTATTGTGCTCACATATGATCTGAACCAAGTTGGAAATTCATTTGCAACAGCTTGCTCAATATCCCTCGAATCTTTCAAAGGCAAATTGCTTATGAAATACCTAGTGACAAATAATACTTTAGTATTTTAAATAAACATTACTCATTATTAACATTATTCAAGAACTTACTCTAAGATTGGCTCAACTTCTTCATAATTCAGTAGCACATACAAATTCACTATTTTTATTTCTAAATCGTTGAGAAATCTTTCAACGCATTTGCCACTGGGCTTTCCTTGCCTTCTAAATACTGATAGTACATCATGTGATTGTTCTTCTACGTCGATGTCCATGTTACGACCAATCTTTGTTCTTGTACTCCTTACATGGGGCTCGAAGTAGTAGGAGCAAAAGTGAGTGGTTTCTTGAGACAAATATGCTTCACATATTGATCCTTCTGGTCGTGCTTTATTCTTAATATATTTCTTCAACTTGTTCAAATATCTATTGAATAATTACAATTATCAAGTTAATAAAAATATGTCATCTCAACTTACTCAAAAATATTGGAGACTTAATAAAAATAGGTTTTATCTTTCTAAAGGATACATCCAACGATATTGTACAGGTCTACCAACTCTAGCTTCGTAAGGTAGATGGACTGAAAAATGTTCCATAGAATCAAAAAAACCTGGGGGAAATATCTTTTCTAACTTGTAGAGGATGATTAGTTTGTTATCCTCGTACCTCCGTAAAGCATCTTCGCTTAGTTTAGATGAACATAGGTCTTTGAAGAAAATGCTAAGCTCAATCAACGGATTTGATATGTAATTGGGTAACATACATACTATGATCGGAAGAAGAACCTCCATAGTTATTTGACAAGCATGACTTTTAAGTCCAAATAATCTTGCAGATTTCATGTCAACACATTGGCTTATATTTGATCCATAGCCATCAGGCATTTTTAAACCTTTAAACCACTGACATATCGATCTTTTTTGCTCTAACGTGAAAGAGTACGGAGCTTTGGGCTTCATTATTTTATCATCGATCGTTGTTACTAATTCCAAATTTTTTCACCGACAGTACTCTTTAATGTCCATCCTTGCTTTGACATTATCTTTACTCTTACCTTTAACATCCATAATTATATTAAAAATATTGACCAAGAAGTTCTTCTCAATGTGCATAACATCCAGATTATGCCTTATCAAATTAATTCTCTAATATGGTAATGTCTAAAAAATACTTTTTTAATACAATTATGTTCAACACCATAATTCAAAAATTTAGACTCTGATAGCATTGGAAAATCAATCAATAACTATTGGAATGTTAGAAAGTCTCTGTAGTACATCATTACCACTTAATCTGGGTGGAGGAGGCTACCGCTCAACTCTATTTTTAACGAATGCTTCTTTATTTCTCTAAAATTGATAATTAGTAGGTAGAAACATACGATGACAATCAAGGCAAGTATTTTTCCCTCCATGTTTTAGTGTGAAAGCTTTACTATTCTCCATGCAGTAAGGATATGCATATTTTCCTGCTGTGCTCCAACCAGACAACATACCATAAGTTGGAATATCACTAATGGTCCACAACAATGCAGCTCGAAGGAGAAAATTTTGTTTTGTTGATATGTCATATGTGAACTGTTGACCTCATTTTTTTATGACGTCACTAAGGCCCTTCCAAACTCCAGATCAATCCTAGATCCTAGGATCCACTCTAGACTTTAAGATTCTTTCCTAGAGCCAGACCTTAGGGCCTACTCTAGAGCTTAAGATTCTTTCCTAGAGCAAGACATTAGGGCCTACTCTAGAGCTTAAGATTCTTTTCTAGATCCAAGACCATAGGGCCTACTCTAGAGCTTAGGATTCTTCCATATCCTAAATTCTAGAGCCCCTCTATATCCTGGATCCTAGGACTAATCTAGACTCAAATCAATCCCTACCTTTGATCAACTTCAACTTCAAGTTAATTCCATACCTTTAATCAATTCAAATCTCAAACTTCATTCAATTCAAATCCAAATTAATTCAAGCTTCAAACACATCCAAACTTTGACCCAATCAACCTGAGAATCCAAACTTAAATCTAGACTTTGATCCTACCTTTGATCTAACTTTGACCCTATCCATTCATTAACAATCACAACATGATTTAAATGATTTGGATACTTCAATATTAATCATTTAAACTTAAAATCCATTCCAAATCCAGAAATCCAGGCTCAAATCCAAAGTCTTAAGGCCCTGTCCTAAAGACCTTTTTCAAATATTTTTCAAATATTTCAAAACCCAGTCAGGTGACCTCTGATGTAGGGTCTATCACTTACAAAGTGATAAGACATGTCTCAAGAGGTTACCCTCCAATTTTGAGCTCATTCTGAGGTCTCTAACCCAAGAATCTAAATCAAAATCCAAAGGCTGTAAAACCTTCAAATATTTACAGCCTATAATCTAACCATTGGACCTAACACCTTGAAGATTTTGATCTTGGAGCCCTCACCAAAGCCTCCAATCACTTCCAAACCTTTGATTGTAACCCATTGAGCAGTAAACTGCATTTTTCAGACCCATTTTTTACCCTAGTTGACCAATGGGTCAAAATTGCCAAAATACCCCTATGGGATTTCAAATGCCCATTTTAACTCAAATCAACTCCAAATTCTTTGAAACCACCTTCAACAAGTTTCAAACATCAAACCCAACTTGTTGAGCTCAAACCCATACCTTGGGTCAACCTGGTTGACCAAGTCAACTAAGTT
>NW_021320190.1:529615-538062 GCF_001605985.2 Dendrobium catenatum | reverse complement strand
AAAGAAATCTAAAGATCTTGAGAAAAATTTGAGGATTGAGATTGATGCATTAAAGAGAACAAATTTGAGGATTCAAAATGATTTTGATACATGTAAGAAAAATCGGATGACTTCCACTGTTGATCTTAAGTCAAAACCTAGGAAGAGGCATTATAACTCAAATCATTTAAGAAATCCCTTTCCTGGAATTAGATGTTTCTCATGTGGCATGCTAGGACACATCTCACACACTTGCACCGTTCATCGTAGTACAGTACTATTGAGTGTGGAGACCTACAATGCATGGATTTACAGATACCTACCTGCATTACATTCTACACTTTTTCTAAGAAGGATCCAAAACTTGTTTTGGGTTCTAAATCTGACTGGTTGTTATGAGTTTTGCAAGGTGTGCTCTCAACCAAAGCCTTCATGTGAGCATAGGATAACTGGACATAAGGAAGGCTTGCAGCTCATAAAATTGTTAAAACTCGTCTGCTTTAATATCAACGTGCTTGAAACATTAGTTTTGTGTCTTTTTATTTTAGTTTTTGTGGCTCACTTGTTATTGTTTTTAGTTGCTTTTATTTTTCATTTGTTTTTGTTTTGTGTTACACGTTGCTTTTTATATTTTGGACCCTCATAATGATTAGTCTTTCAAACTTTTTAAGATTTTGGAGTTTTTTTTGAGCATAGTGATTTAACTTTTTAAAATTAGTTAAAGGGAGTTTTCTGTTGATGTTTTCCCTCTTCAGACTTTATTTAGTGGTATAATTTTCTTCTCTAAAACAAAAAGTCTAAACTCGGTTTCAACAATAGCCTGTTAATATAAGATCTTTTTCTTAATCTTGCTACAATATTTATCTTATGCATAATAGCCAAAAGTTTTAAGTTATCATTCAAGTTTTGAAATCTTGCCATTGCACATTTTTTTACATTGTTTTTGATTTTTGTGTTGTGGATTTGTTCTTTCCTATGTTAGAAGAGAGAGCCCCCATTCTCTAATTTGGAGGATATACTCACAACTAAGTTTTTTTTAAGAGTATATTAAGAATTTCTAGCTTTGCAAAAGTAAAAAGGAAAGGGCCAATGAAGCCAAAATTGAAAGAATGCTATATACACAAAAGTGTACAAGAATCAAAAATGCTCAAAAGAGAAATCAAATTGACAAGAGCATAAAATGAGCCACTAAATGCAAGCTATTCTCTCTTTGGTAAAATCTTAAAACTAGAAATCTCATTAATTATGTGATGTTTTCAAAGATTGATTTCATATTTCCATGATTGAGAAAAATTTACTTTGGTTTATTAATATGAGATATTTTTTATGTAAACAAGCTTTGAAAGATTTATTATCCTATTTAGTTATTCTAAGGCTTGGAATTTTTTGTGTTTCCAAAAGGAATTTTTTGCCCATGAAGGGATGTCTGATCAAGGGTTAAAAAATCAGATTATTCTACCTTCTTTAATTGAGATTTGTTATAAACTTATTGATCTCTTGGAATTTAAAAGGCTTAACTTTTTCCTAAGAATTTCTATATGATGCCTCCATAAATAAAATAGAAAAAAAATAAAAACAATATAAATTTCAAGTTCAAAGATATTTGTTTCATGTGTTCTTATTTCTTATTTATTACTGTGTTTTGACTGTTTCTTTAATTTTTGAGGGTCTTGATCCATCAGACCTTTATTTTTCCTTAATTCAATTCCCTAGTTTACTGTCCTAGCCGATCCACTTATCGCTGGATGATATGACAAATTCTGTTCAAAATCCATCTGCTGACTTTTCATTTTGAAAACCCCTAACTCATCGTTGCCTGACTGATAGTATTTGTCTGGCCGATGCAATTTTATGTGCATCGTCCTGGCCAATTACACTGGCTCGTCCTGGACGATCCACGTGTCATAGTCGTTTTTGGATCTTTAAATTTGGCCCGGACGATCCATTATTGGAAATCGGCCGGGCCGATCCACTGTTCGATCCTGGACGATACACGTGGCAAGCATTTTAAAGTTTAAACTTCGGCCAGTACGATCAATTATTATGCATGTCCCGGATGCATACACCTAATCGGCCCGGACGATCTGCTTTTTTCAACGGTTCTCGGCTGACTCCTCGGGCCGATCGCTGTGGTCTATATCGGCCTGGCCGATATCTTAATTCGCCCGGACGGATCGGACGCTTTTTGACCAATCGGCCTCATGTACGCAATTATCTGTACCTATCGGCCTGGACGATTTCTGCGATCGGCGGACGATCGGGCGTTTCTAAAAATTTCAGGCCATAATTCAAGCCATTTTTCTCACCTCTTCCTTCAACTCTTTTGTGTTTTTTCCTGCTACTCTCTCAGATGGCTTTCGTGGAATGTATTCGTCAGGCATCCGGAGTTCTTCGAGGGCTGACTTCTAGACCTCGATTCAGGGAGGCAGAAGATCAGGTGCCTATCATGTACAAAGAAAGTGCAATCACCCTTTATCCGGATAATTCAATCCAGCCATATCTCTCATTACCGGTAAATGGAACCTTTTTTCTCCACACCTCTCTTTGTTTTATACTCACATCCTAGCCTTCCCTTTTCTCTTCCAACTCTCGCTGAATTTTTTGTAACTAGTTGCATGTAAACACACTTCACAGTCATGACCTCCTATGTGAATGACGCCTGGTCGAAATCACATATAGGACTGTTGTTGATCTTCTACAGCTAATCCACCACTGGGATAAGCTGCACCAAAGCCACTGATTCCTGATTTTTGACTGTCTTACGGCGAAATCACTTCCTTGTCAGGACCAATTTACACATTTCTGTTGGAGAGATAGCTCTTTGGTCAAATTATGCTAGGACAATCCAAACATGTCCTTTCGCACATCCATAATCCCAAAAGCGGGGACCGGATTCACATCACCCCTCTACTGTCCCTCACTACTTTCTACATTTGGCCCAAAGAAGAATCCAATGCTGCCTAATCTACTTTTCGCTTATATCGATCACCTAACTACAATTGCCGACCCAGGCTAAGAGAAAGCCCAATCTAGCCTTAGTGACACATCAATTGCCTATGCCTTGAAAACCAAAATACAATTCTCCATACCTAATCATCCCTGACTTCACCCTATACATACTCAACATTCTTCACTGCACTTTCAAGTACTTCGTCTTACCCAGGGAGATGGGGAAATGTCGGGGGCTAGAGAGAGGGGCTCCCGTCCGCTCCCATTCAGTCTGTCCCTCTCCACCAGCACTCACCCTTTGCCTCAGCGGCTTGATTGAAGAAGATTTGATCGTTTGGCAGACTCGGTTTGACGCCTACGTTGTTTGCTCAGGAAGCAGCAACACTCAGAGAACATTACCGCTACGAGCAACACCGCACTGAGGATTTAGCCCGATTTGACAGTTTCGTTACTCAGCAGCAGTAGCAGCATGACCAAACATCACCTGATTCAATGCTCAGTTCACCACACTTGCCACCTACTTTCAGCAGCCACTCCACCACCTCACATTCTGATGATCTGGATCCCTCATTATTTTTGTCTGTATTTTGTGTTGTTGTTTCATGTCTTTTTATGTGCTTGATAGTCTTTTTCTTGTGTTTCTAGACCCTCTTTTGTTGATGACAAAAGGGGGAGTAGGTGTGGAAAAAACTGTTTGGTCTGGATTTTGTAACCTTGCGGTGTTTTTAATGAAATTTTCCTAACTTGTGTTTGCCATCATCAAAAAGGGAGATTGTTGCAAATCTACTTTTTCATAGCTTATGTTTTGAGTATTGACAAACACTATCTCTCTTGGAAAACTTGTTTTCTAACTTTTTCAGGAATCGAAGATCGACGATCAAGAGGAAACCAGTCAGGATCGCGTAGGTTTAGGGTTGAGTCAGTCTGTAATTTTATTTTTCAACCTTTTTGAGTCTACTTTAAGAATTTAAAACACTGATGCTAAGTAACCCTCACACACACACTTGAGAGGCTTTAGAAATTCTATTTTTGCCCACATCGGCCCAGCCGATATTTATTCGTCCGGGACGATCAGCTTAAACAGAAAGTCTAATTAAGGATTCTTAATTAAGGCAGCGAAATTAAACATATGGCCTGGACGATACGTGTATCGGCAGGACGATATGCTCAAAATAGAAAGAGATAGCCGCCTTAGACAGTTTAGGCATACTGAATTTTAAACATTATTGTCCAGGACGATTCAGGATCGCGATGGACGAAAATTTACAAATTATGCCTTAATTGATCAGGAAATCAAGGGAGTAATTAAGGATGATTGATACGATCATTATCTGTCAGGATGATCGTGAGATCGGCCTGACGATCAGCCAAATTTCAATCGGCCAGGACTGTTCCCAGGCTGTGCTCAGGACGATTTACTCTGATTTGACTAATCGGACAGGACGATCGTGAGATTGGCCTGGACGATCAAGCCAAATTTTATCGTCCAGGACTGTTCAGGGCTGTGCTCTGGCTGATCTTCCTTGATTTTACTAATCGGCCAGGCTGATGTCCATACGGCCGGACGAAACTCGACTAACTTAATAATGACTTGAGCTCTTCTATTTAAAGAGCTCTTCTTCAACATTTTAAAGAGACTTTGGCTGCTTGCTTGACCTGAGAAGACCTTGGAGGAGAAAGAGAAGAGAGGGAGAGAGAGAGGATTTGTGAGGGGGAGCTTGTGAGGGGATTCACAAGGGTTTGCTCAAGGATCGCTCTGCTTGTCTTTCGTCTGGAGTTTCTGTCCGTGGAAGGGTGGTGGGTAAGGAGTTTTTGCTTTTGATTGTGGTTCTCTGCAGCTTCAGAAGGGCAAAAGGAGGTAGGTTCTCTGCCTTCCGGGGTGGCAAAAAGGAGTTTCTTGTGAGGGCTCTCCGCCTAGCTGTGGGGGCTAAAGGAGAGGTCATGTTTTGTAGTGCAATACTTGGAGGGTGCTCAAGGAGTGGACGTAGGTCATAGTCGACCGAACCATATAAATCTTGTGTTCTTATTTTTTGCTTCCGCACTTTTAAATTCCGTATTTGGTTTGGTGGCGTGATTTGGTTTGTGAATTTGTTTCTTTGTCTCAAGAATTTTTAAAATACCAATTCACCCCCCCTCTTGGTTAGCTTGAGACTAAGTTCATAGAGCTTAACATCCCGAACAAACTTTCACTGACGTCTGAAGGAGATCAGTTCGCCATCGTCCCCTGAAGCTTCCCAATAGAGAAGCTCATCCGTTGAGACTTTCTCTGCGGTAATCTTTTCATCCCGAGCTCCCTAGCTAGGTAGTCCGGTCAAGTGTGAAGGAGACCTTCACCCCAACGGATTTCCACCGTTGGATTGAAGGCTTCCACTGTCCTGATCCTCCCTGTGAAATTTCATCGGAGTTTGCCGGCGGGAAATCCCGGATCATGCCGGAGAAGCCTTATGGTCTCGAATACATGCGGGAGGTTGAAGACCTAATCTCAGCCGTTGATTCCGATCAACGGCTCTGATTAGATCCCGCAGTATCGGAGCGCGTTTAATCCAAGCCATCCGATCCGCCATCCGACAGCTGTGGTTAATCAGACCGTTAACGGTTAGCACCAATCATTGCCCAGCCAATCAGCGCGTGGCGCGTGTAAAGGGCGGCTGATTGTGTAATGGCCGAATTAATAATTCCAGAAATTCAAGGTAACTTCAAAAAATCATAACTCCCTCCACACTTGTCCAAATTAGGTGTTGTTAGACTCATTGGAAAGGTCTCAGGGAGATCTACAAAAGCCCCTTGTTTATAGGCCCTGGTTAGGTCAGTGTTAGGTTTAATTTCAGTTTGAGCATTTTATCAATTTATTTAATTACTCTTTGAATACAAGTCCACCAGGCCTAGAATTTTGGGAGATTGAAATTGAACATGTCTTTGACATGTCCAAATTTTATGTCCCCATTTTAAGATGTTCAAGGGCACTTTCCTCAAATTTTGAGTTTAAGGGTCATGGTTTGGCCCTTATATTCAAATGGTGTATAGACCTATCCAATGGGATTTAGGGTGTGATTTTTTGTGTGATGATGATGTGTAGGATAAGGGGTGTAGAGCCACTAATTTTGCCCCAATCCAAGTTTAGGATAGATCCCTATAGTGATTTGAAGGTGACTTAGAGTTAGAGCAAAAATTTCATCAAATTTGGTGGGTTTGGTCCTTAGGGCTAGGTGATCCTATGGTCCAAATTTCATGAAATTTAGAGTTCATTTGGTTCCCCAAGTAGGAGCCTAAAAAAAATCCTTCTTAGAAATGGCCTATTAACCCTAATCAATTGATAATGAACTACCTTTAACTCATAAAATCTATTAAAATATTTATAATTATTCATAATTAATCCCATAATCAATGAGAATTGAAACCCTCTTAAATTGACTTCCAAATTTGTCTTAATTTAGTCCTTAGGTAAAATCAAAGGTTAATAAGTTTTATTAATTCAAAAAAAACATTTAAAATCCCAAAAGGCCTTTAAACACTTGATGATCTGTCCTTAGGTCATTTATGACCTTTGGAACTGATCTCAAGGAGTTTGGGACTCATTTGGGTTCAAACCCTTAAGTAGCCCCTTAGTTATAATAATTTGGTAATCCCTACGAATACGTAAAACTTCCAAAATTCACTACTAATTATAGAGAAATTTAAATTAATCAAACTCAATGGCTAATGACTTCAATTAGGATCTACTGTTCTCTAAAAATATTAAACCTCCATAATTTAGTTAAGATCAAGAAGTCAACATTTTAGGCAACCTTAGGTCAAAACGGGTCAAAACTTCTAAAATTCATAACTTTTGATATAAAACCCCAAATTGAACATACTACCTATCTAATAACTCATAATTAGGTCTAATATCTATTAAAAAAACTGAAACCCTTAAGATCAACTCTAATTCTAAAAGTCAAGTTTTGCTCCTTTAGTTAGTATACCTGGATAACTCTAAGGATCTCCAGTTTTCTCTTAACTCCAAAATTTTCCTAATAGGTTAATAAAATCCTTAACAAACCCTTTAAAATCAGTAAACAACCTCTTTTTTTTATTAATCAATTCCTTAATTACAACAAATTTGAAGTGACTTAATTAACCTCGATTGCTAAATTCTTCTACAGGATCAATTCTTCTGCAGGTGGCCACACTCATGCAGGGCAATAAGAAGGGGACTAAATTCATAAAAAAATTCATAACTATTATAAATTCTTTGCACAGGTGCTTCAGCTGCTAAAGCTCCCAAATAAAAGGAGCGTGGCCAGCGTGTTTACCTTTTTTTGCATATATATAACTGCTTGGGAATTATTCTTTATATGTATTAACTGCTTAGGATAACCCTGCATGTGAGTCTAGATTTTTAATTTTTGATATAAATGTAATTTGTGCAATTGTCAAGTGTTATGAAAGTTAATTTTGAGTTGGGATACATAGGTCCAAAGTTTGGATTCCAAAAGAGGAAAGGATGCCCCTTTGGGAAACAATCCTTTTCCATTTGGAAATCCAAATTTGGATCATACTTTTTCTATACCCAAAGAGGAAAGAGTGGCCTTCCCCTTAAAATGGAAGTGCCCTCTTATCCATTTGGGTAGTTTACCACGAAGAATCTAAGGGGTTTTAAGAAAAGGAGTCCAAAGAAAAACAAGACTGAAGACTTGAAGATTGAGAGTATCCCACTCAAAATAACTTGCGTCATTATTAGGCTTAGAATTTGGGTTGTTGTCAGTGGTGCCTGGCCACTCTACTTTTTTCAAAACCCTGGTTTGTAACAAGCAAGGCAATTCTGCCTATGGATATTTATTAATTAGTTAATTTATATTTGATGTGTTGAATTGATTTCCTTTAGGATTACCTACTTTTCTTAGTTTTTTGGCGATTGTGTGCCGCTTTTGTTTTCGCCTGGATAAGTGAGACTCGTGAGGGTGTGAAAGTTTTCTACTCAAAATTGTAAATTTCTAAAATTTTAGTGAGTCTAAATAACATAGAAAGATAACGAATCTAGGGAATTAGCCGGGGATCGACCCAGGGGTCGCATGCATATTTCTGCACTACTTTTTCCTTGCTTTAGACCATTCCTCGCCTGTGGGTAGAGTCCGGATAGTCTGACCTATGAGGACGAGGTGTCAGACCTGGGTAAGTCCAGCCTTCTAAAAGAAATTATTTTATAAGCCTGTTTTTAAAATTTCAAGCATATTTGATTTGGAAGTCATCGACTAGCATGCATTGCATTAGAAACAAATTAAATGAGTCAAAATTTTAATTATACCAGTTTTAGCATCTTAGTACCCAACATAAGTCAAAGGGGCCAATTAGGAAAATTTTTAGATGTCGACCCTAACTCTCCAAAACTTTAAGTACAACATCCCTACCACTCTTTCATAAAAGACCAGACTCATCTCTTTTAAATCAATTAGGTGGTTAGCTGGCTCCCCAATCCAGGCCGGAGTAAGTCCAGACATTATATTACATTAGTTAGGTTCGGATGACTGTGGTCCAGTGTC
>NW_021320190.1:480889-529515 GCF_001605985.2 Dendrobium catenatum | reverse complement strand
ATATGAAGGTTTGGAACTTGGAGAAAATTGTTATTATATTGTTTTCTATGTTTTGAAGGGAATTTGAATTTTGAATGATTTAAGATGGATTTTTTCTAAAAAATCCAAAACACAACGGACAGTGTTTCCCCTTGCCCGAAGGCTTATGGAATTGCAAGAAAAACCCAAGTAAAGCAAATAGTCTAACCCTCCTCATTCCTAAAAGTTAAAGGGGAGTAAAGGGGTTAAGACTAAAATACTTCAAAACTTTTTAAAATCAAAGATTTTTAAAACTCCTTTCAATCTTAAAGGTTGATATATTGAATGTGACATTTGTTAATCATAATTTTAAAAAGAATACTTAGGGACCTTATTTGACACTATCGCCTAATTGGAAATCCCAGGGTAGAAGGTCAAAATCAGGACGATTAAGTTAGTATGTAACAAATTTTGGGAGGTAGAACCTCTCTTTTAATGTTTTAAATCATTTTTAGATGTTGGCCACACTCCCCCAAGGAAGAAATGGGTTGAGGGACCAACGGAAGGAAGGTAGTTAAGACTACCGATAAAACAAAATTTCATTCTTATTAAAGATGGAGAGAGAGATTTGTCCCACCGGACGTTCCATTTTTTGTTGGTGGAATTTTGAAAACAGGTTTTGAAAAATATTAGTTTTATTTGGGAATTTTAAAATCTAGATTGAATTCTAATTCTAGACTCGAATCAACTAGGTAGAAAAAGTATATCATCCCGAAGGACGAAAATAAAATTCCATAACGGTGTTCAGACTTAGAATTATGAACCTCATCTTAAATATCATGACCAGATTCTAAGGAGAGTTTTGCATGGCCCCGGGGGAACAAGGTAAAGTTCAACTAAATCTTTAATTATGATATTCGAGAAGTGTGATCGTCGAATTCACATCCAAAGCCTTATCAAAGAAGGATGTATCTCCCCAAATGGAGATAACACTTTTCATTGATAATTCTTCTAATGTAATAATGACGATCATTCCTTAACTTTTCCCAAAGAAACCTAAGAAGATTTTTAAAAAGATTAATTTTGAAATAAGGTGCGTGTGGTTCCAAATCTCCTATGAGAGCAAGCCCTCGTAGTTAATTACATCGTAGGGAGACAAAGTCCCCTACGAAAACTCTCGATTAAAATAGTAATGAAATTTTGTTAGATTTCCTAGGAGTGATATCAAAAACGAATAGGATTTTTGGAAAATCAAAAGGGAATGGATCAAGATTGAACATTTATTAACAGAATCGAGGGAAGAGAGGTAGGGGACACCTTGAGATTCCAGAACCATCCGGAAGTGTCCCAACTTAATCTAAGTGTTGGGCTTTATATTTTATGATTGAAATGAAGCTTTAATTAGAGTAGAGCATTTTATTAGAAATTTAGGATTATATTCCCGAAATTTGGGGTCTTATAATCAAAAATCTGCCTGGGATCCTAAGTCTAATTTGGACACTGGACCACAGTCGTCCGAACCTAACTAATGCAATGTAATGCCTGGACTTACCCCGGCCTGGATTGGGCAGCCAACTAACCACCTAATCGATTTAAAAGAGATGAGTCTGGTCTTTTATGAAAGAGTGGTAGGGATGTTGTACTTAAAGTTTTGGAGAGTTAGGGCCGACATCTAAAAATTTTCCTAATTGGCCCCTTTGACTTATGTTGGGTGCTAAGATGGTAAAATTGATGCAATTAAAATTTTGACTCTTTTAATTTGTTTCTAATGCAATGCATGCTGGTCGACGACTTCCAAATCAAATTTGCTTGAAATTTTAAAAACAGGCTTATAAAATAGTTTTTTTTAGAAGACTGGACTTCCCCAGGTCCGGCACCTAGTCCTCATAGGTAGAATTGCCTTGCTTATTACAAACCAGGGTTTTACAAAAAGTAGAGTGGCCGGGCACCACTGACAATAACCCGAATTCTAAGCCTAATAACGACACAAGTTATTTTGAGTGGGATACTCTCAATCTTCAAGTCTTCAGTCTTATTCTTCTTTGGTCTCCTTTTCTTCAAACCCCTTGGATTCTTCATGGTAAACTACCCATATGGATAAGAGGGCACTTCCTTTTTAAGGGGAAGGCCACTCTTTTCTCTTTCAGTATAGAAAAAGTATGATCTAAATTTGGATTTCCAAATGGAAAAGGAATGTTTCCCAAAGGGGCATCCTTTCCTCTTTTGGAATCCAAACTTTGGACCTATGTATCCCAACTCAAAATTAACTTTCACAACACTTGATAATTGCACAAATTACATCTATATCAAAAATTAAAAATCTAGACTCACCTACAGGGTTATCCTAAGCAGTTAATACATTAATACATATAAAGAGTTATTCCCAAGCAGTTATATATATGCAGAAAAAGGTAAACACGCTGGCCACACTCCTTTTATTTGGGGGCTTTAGCAGCTGAAGCACCTGTGCAAAGAATTTATAACAGTTATGATTTTTTTTTATGAATTTAGCCCCCTTCTTATTGCCCTGCATGAGCGTGGCAACTTGCAGAAGACTGTGTGAACATCCAGATCGTACCTAACCTAAGGGTAATCTAATCGCCAAACACATCAATCCATCCACAGAGTGCAAAAAAAAAAAAAAGCAGACACAACAAAGCAATTTCATCCACAACATGCAGTGAAAACTACAAAAAATCCAGCACACTGCAGTAAAGTAAACATCGGCCTAACCTAGATCTAGAGTTGATTGTCCTAGCACATCATCTAAAGTGTGTGTAGAAGGCCGTGTGGCAAGGGTAGATCCTAAGTCGGGTGATTAATAAAGGTTGTCTGAGGTTCTGAGTTTGTTGAAGCTTAAAAGGGGAATTTAGGTTGAACTTTAAGTATTAGTGAATTAGGAATTTTAATTAAATATATTTTAAAATTTAATTGATTACTACCTTTATTTCACACCGAGGCCGTGAAGTTTATTTCACCTTCCTTGGGGCTAAGCTAAAAGCCTCGTAGGGCTGAGTTACCTAGTAGCAATCGGAGTTAATTAAGTTACTTCAAATTTGTTGTAATTAAGGAAATGATTAATATAAAAAAAAGGTTGTTTACTGATTTTAAAGATTTTGTTAAGGATTTTATTAACATATTAGGAAAATTTTGGAGTTTAGAGAAAACTGGAGATCCTTAGAGTTATCCAGGTATACTAACTAAAGGAGCAAAACTTAAGTTTTAGAATTAGAGTTGATCTTAAGGGTTCAGATTTTTAATAAATTCTAGACCTAATTATGAGTTATTAGACATGTAGTACGTTCAATTTGGGGTTTTCTATCAAAAGTTATGAATTTTAGAAGTTTTGACCCGTTTTGACCTAAGGTTGCCTAAAATGTTGACTTCTTGATCTTAACTAAATTATGGAGGTTTAATATTCTTAGAGAATAGTAGATCCTAATTGAATTCATTAGCCATTGAGTTTTATTAATTTAAATTTCTCTATAATTAGTAGTGAATTTTGGAAGTTTTACGTATTCGTAGGGATTACCAAATTATTATAACTAAGTGGCTACTTAACGGTTTGAACCCAAATGAGTCCCAAACTCCTTGAGATCAGTTCCAAAGGTTATAAATGACCTAAGGACAGATCATCAAGTGTTTAAAAGCCTTTTGGGATTTTTAATATTTTTTTTTAATAAAACTATTTACCCCATTGATTTTACCTAAGGACTAAATTAAGACAAGTTTTGAAGTCAATTTAAGAGGGTTTCAATTCTCATTGATTATGGGATTAATTAGGAACAATTATAAACATTTTAATAGATTTTATGAGTTAAAGGTAGTTCATTATCAATTGATTAGGGTTAATAGTCCATTTTTAAGAAGGATTGCTTTGAGGCTCCTACTTGGGGAACCAAATGAACTCCAAATTTGATGAAATTTGGACCATAGGATCATCTGACCCTAAGGACCAAACCCACCAAATTTGATCTCAAATGGAGTACTCTAAGGTGGTTAACTAAACCACCCAAGGTGAGCTCTAAGTCACCTTCAAATCACTATAGGGATCTATCCTAAACTTGGATTGGGGCAAAATCAGTGGCTCTACACCCCTTATCCTACACATCATCATCACACAAAGAATCACACCCTAAATCCCATTGGATAGTTCTATACCCCATTTTGAATATAAGGGTCAAACCATGACCCTTAAACTCAAAATTTGAGGAAAGTGCCCTTGAACATCTTAAAATGGGGAGATAAAATTTGGACATGTCAAAGACATGTTCAATTTCAATCTCCCAAAATTCCAGAACTGGTGAACTTGTATTCAAAGAGTAATTAAATAAATGGATAAAATGCTCAAACTAAAATTAAACCTAACACTGACCTAACCAGGGCCTGGAACCATAGGGCTTTTGTAGATCTCGCTGAGACCTTTCGAATGAGTCTAAGAACACCTAATTTGGACAAGTGTGGAGGGAGTTATGATTTTTTAAAGTTCCCTTGAATTTCTAGAATTATTAATTTGGCCATTACACAGTCAGTCGCCCTTTACATGCGTCGCGCGTCGATTGGCTGGGCAATGATTGGTGCTAACCGTTAACGGTCCGATTAACCACAGCCGTCAGATGGCAGATCGGACGGCTAGGATTAAACGCGCTCCGATACTGCAGGATCTAATCCGAGCCGTTGATCAGAATCAACGACTGAGATTACGTCTTCAACCTCCCGCACGTATCCGAGACCGTAAGGCTTCTCCGGCGTGATCCGGACGATCCCGCCTGTAAACTCCGATGAAATTTCACAGGGAGGATCAGGATAGTGGAAGCCTTCAATCCAACGGTGGAAATTCGTTTAGGGAAGGTTTCCTTCACACTTGACCGGACTACCTAGCTAGGGAGCTCGGGATGAAAAGATTACCGCAGAGAAAGTCTCAACGGATGAGCTTCTCTATTGGGAAACTTCAGGGGATGATGGCGAACTGATCTCCTTCAGGCGTCGGGACCGGAGGACGGTCGGAGGTGCGACTTCGAGCGGGATGCCGGAAGCTTTCACGGGCGCTTGCTCAAACGGGTGAAGGGATCGATCTGGGAACTTGAAGGGAGAGCCTGGGAGGTCGAAGGAGCTATGGAAAAACAATTTGGGGAGCTCTAGCCTATTCGGCCACCTCTCGCGGGCTTGGACGGCCGAGATTGAGCTGGAGGGGGCTCGGATTGATGCAAGGTGGAAGATGACGATGTCGTTGGGAGGTCGTGGGGATCAAACCGGTGGGCAGCAGCTTTGATTAAGGGGTTTTCTGGGGGGGACCATCAGAACTCATTTTCCATTGGTTCAGACCGCCGCCAGCCATGGTTTGGGTCGGGTTGACTGGGGTAGACCGATGGGGACACGCTGGAGTCGAGGGTGGAGTCAATTTGGCCTGAGAATGTCTAGTTTGAGTTGGTGGCTGGGTTGGACTCAGACCTGCTCAGTTCGAGTCGAATTGAGCTTGATCCAAGTCAGGTCAGACCCTGGGTTTGGTATGGGAGATAGGTCTGGGTCTGGTGCACCCAATGCAAGTGGCAATTGGATCCAATTTGGTCTGGGTTAAAAGATGGCTCGAGTTGGTCCAAATTTGCTCAATTCGAGTCGATTTGGGCTCAACTCAGGTCAGGCCAGACCTTGGGCTTAAGGTGGGAAGTGGGTCTAGGTCTGGTTGACCCAATGCAAGTGGCAATTGGGTCCAATTTGATCTGAGTTGGAAGATGGCTCAGGTCCATGTGTTTTTTGCTACTTTGGGCTAGCCTAAAACCTGACCGAGGTTAGCCCAGAGCATGGGCTGGCTGGAGGAGGTGTGTTGGACCTATGGCCACCTATGGGAGGTGTTGATCAAGTTCAATTGGGCTTAGGTTAAGAATTGGCTCAATCACAAGTGATCATGGGCACTTTGGGTTAGTCTAACTCTTGACCCAAGTGAGCCCAAGGGTTGGGCTGGTCAAGGAAGGTGTACTTGGTCAATGGGAACCCAATGACACCTTGATTTGGATTCAATTTGATTAAGGTTAAGAGATGGTTCAAAGGAGACCTCTCTTTGGTCACTTTGGTCAAGCTAAATGGCTAACTCAAGTGAGCCCAAGGCTTGGGCCTCCAAGAGAGGTCTCTTGGGTACCCAAGGGGTCATCCCTTACATTCAAAAAGACTTGGAGTGGACTTGATTTAAAGATTTGAAAGAGAAGGGGTGTATGGGTTAATGGGTCAAACTTGGTTGACTTGGTCAACAAGGTTTACCCAAGGTCTGGGTTTGAGCTCAACAAGTTGGGTTTGATGTTTGAAACTTGTTGAAGGTGGTTTCAAAGAATTTGGAGTTGATTTGAGTTAAAATGGGCATTTGAAATCCCATAGGGGTATTTTGGTCAATTTTGACCCCTTGGTCAACTAGGGTCAAAAATGGGTCTGAAAAATGCAGTTTACTGCTCAATGGGTTACAATCAAAGGTCTGGAAGTGATTGGAGGCTTTGATGAGGGCTCCAAGATCAATATCTTCAAGGTGTTAGGTCCAATGGCATAGGATGTAAATATTTGAAGGTTTTACAGCCTTTGGATTTTGATTTAGATTCTGATGTTAGACACCTCAGAATGGGCTCAAAATTGGAGGGTAACCTCTAGAGACATGTCTTATCACTTTGTAAGTGATAGACCATACATCAGAGGTCACCTGACTGGGTTTTGAAATGTTTGAAAAATCTTTGAAAAAGGTCTTTAGGACAGGGCCATAAGACTTTGGATTTGAGCCTGGATTTCTGGATTTGGAATGGATTTTAAGTTTGAATGATTAATATTGAAGTATCCAAATCATTTTTAATCATGTTGTGATTGTTAATGAATGGATAAGGTCAAAGCTAGATCAAAGGTAGGATCAAAGTCTAGATTGAAGTTTGGATTCTCAAGTTGATTGGGTCAAAGTTTGGATGTGTTTGAAGCTTGAATTAATTTGGATTTGAATTGAATGAAGTTTGAGATTTGAATTGATCAAAGGTAGGGATTAACTTGAAGCTGAAGTTGATCAAAGGTAGGGATTGATTTGAGTCTAGATTTGTCCTAAGATCTAGGATCTAGAGGGGCTCTAGAATTTGGGATATGGACGAATCCTAAGCTCTAGAGTAGGCCCTAAGGTCTTGGATCTAGAAAAGAATATTAAGCTCTAGAGTAGGCCCTAAGGTCTGGCTCTAGGAAAGAATCTTAAAGTCTAGAGTGGATCCTAGGATCTAGGATTGATCTAGGGTTTGGAAGGGCCTTAGTGACCTCATACAAAAATGAGGTCAACAACGGACTTTCTGCGATTGGCCATATCTCCCACAAGAGAAAGAAGATATAGCCTTAGGACATCTTGTGACCTACTTTTTGAAAAAGAAGTATGAACTAGTTCATCCTGATCAAAATCTAGAGGAGCCTGTCTACTATAATGATGGATCATTCTGAGCAATATTTAATAAAGATGCTCAATTTGAAAGTATTAACTTTGGGGAACAAAGGAGAAGACATACACCTGTACCTGCTGGTAGTTAAAACTTTCAGGATATGGTACAGTGATTTGATCATCGTGAGAGCCACTTTGATCAACATTTTGATCAGATTGAAACTCATCTTGAGTAGCAGAACTATCAATATTAGCAGGATATGGGTTGGGTTAGATGTCAAATTGAACCTGTTGACACGAATATAGCTATAATGAATAATTATTTTAATATATTTAACCCACCACCTCCTCCAGATTAGGGTCCCTCTGAGTGATTACTATACTTCTTTTATGATTCTCTACCAGCTATAATGTGATATGATTGTTAGTTTTTATGTTTTTATATTTTATGTGATGTGATGTGATGTTCAGTGATTTTTAGTTTTATGTTTTATGTGTTATGAATATCTGTGTATTGATATCATTCATGTTCAATGTAATATCATTCACTATGATATCAATAAAAATTATCATGTCTTATTTTTAGTATTTTTGATCTCTTTCAAAATGTGTGTTAGTCTATATAATTATCCTTAAAATATTGATCTAACAAGTGCTATATTTTGAAATGCAATACAAAATTGAATTAATTAGAAAATCTAATTTTCAAAAAATTTAAGTTGTGTTATAACTCGAACTAGTTAAAGATATCAATCTCACGTCTCTTGTTAGACTAACATAATTTTAATATTATTATTTCAATTTTGATGTTTTATTATTTTTATTTCTCTTTTCAATATAAATGTTATTGAATTAGAGAAATTTAAGATTTTAGATTATTGATTCTGGAAAGATCAAGTAAACACTTGAAAAAATACAAATGTACAAAAATTAAAAGAATGCGCAATGGTTTGCAAATTAAAAAAGATGCACAAATTTAGCCCATAAAAAAAAGGATGCACGAGATGCACGAAGTGTACCACAAATATTTAAAAGATTCGTAAAGCGTCATAAGTATACGTTCTTTCCTCAATCTTTAATCTTTAAATTCAAATTAAACTTTTGTTCAATTTTATTTTGTATTGAAATTTGAAATATACAAATTTTACATTCATCTACTTTGCAATAATTTTTCTTATCTGATTGTCTAAACTGATTCATGATTTTGATATTTTTTCTGTTTATGTTATATCTATTCTTAAATCTTATGAATCTTTCTATTTTTCTAATGACATTTATTTTTTATTGCAAATATAACTCAATCTCTTTATGGATCAATTATCAAAGGCTTTCCATAAGACTCCATACATTTCTATATTTGTTCGTTTCTTCTTCTCTTTTTGCACTTGTTAAAAAGGGGGAGAAATGTTATTTGACATTTGTGTGTTGTTCGTACTTTTGTTTTTTTTTGTATTTTTTTTAGTTTCAATGGTTTAGTGTTACTATTTTTGTGAGTGAAAAACTTTAAAATTAAAAAAAAAATGTGATTAGTTCAACAATAATGCCCCTTATTCTCACATGCTTACTCATTCAGCGGGAGTTTATAAGAACTCAAATTTATACAAACAATAATTATTTTGCTATCATCAAAAAGGGGAATTTTGTTGAGAAGAGTTGCTACTTAGCTTTGCATGTTTTACATTCTTATAACTTGTATGTTTTGATGATTCCAAATCTTATTATTTTGACTATTATTTTCTCCTAACACATTTTGGAAGATTTGTTTTTAATCTTGTATGTACTAACATTTTAGGGAATTCATACTCAAGATTATTAAAGGCTTTAAATTAAGATCTGCCTAGAATGTTTTATAACTTGGAGTCTATATTTTTCTTTTATTTGAGTTTGAGAGAGTGTGATTGTTATTAACTTAGTACACACACACACACACTGAGGGATAGCTTTAAAATTCATAATTTTATAATACTAATCGTACAGTATGAATCATGTTTATAAGGGACAATCTGGTCAGTTATTCTCCCCAAAGATCAATGGAACAAACAGAGAAGATGAAAATTTTTCTAAGTTCTGATTGTCTAGATGATTTTGATCCATTCGTCTCAGAATGATGTCCTCTGGACTTGTTCTTTGTACTATTCATCCAGATGATTTAACATATTCTCCCAGGATGATATCTTATGGACTTGTACTCTTAAACTATTCATCCAGACGAACTAAGCCATTCATCCCAGCACGATGTCCTTTGGACTTATGCTTTGAACTGTTCATCCAGATGATTTAACACATTCATCCCAGGACAATGTCCTCTGGACATGTGGTATTAAACTATTCATCTAGATGAACTAACCCATTCGTACCAGGACAATGTTATCTGTTCTTTGAAATTATGGTCCATCCTGCATTTTTTTTCCAATGAACCTTTAGAATAACTATTCATACCGGATGAACCATGTTCGTACGGGACGATGATTGGGTATGAAGGTAGTTCATACCAGTGTATATTGAGTTCATATGCAACAATTTTTACACTGTTCGTACGTACGAAATGATATCGTACGAGACAATCATAAATGCATAAATTTGAAAAATTGCAATTTTTGGATGATTTTTCATGTCTTTCTTATAAAAGGTCCACTTAAGACAATCATGAAATCTTTTTATTATTTATTCCTCGTGCATACTGAAGGAAAATTGAAGGAGAGAGTGAGAGAGAGTGTTTGAAGGAGAGTTCTTATTATTGGAGCGTGAAGAGTTCACTTGGTTACTCAAAGGTAAGGATCTTTATTTATTATTTGTGATTACTTCACTATTTTCTGTTTTCCTTCTAGATTTCTTGTGAGAAGATCTTTCAAGGAGATCATGTTCTCTACTGACACTTGAGGAGTGTGAACAACCGAAGGTTATCTGCCTACACTTGGAGGGTGTAAAAGGATAAAGGGTTCTCTGCCTACACTTAGAGAGCGTAAAAGGATGAAGGTTATGTGCCTACACTTGGAGAGTATGAATAGCCGACGATTCTCTACCGACACTTGGAGGGTATAAAAGGATGATGATTCTCTGCGCACCGGGTAGTGGTGGAAGACAGTTTTTATGAAGGCTTCTCCGCCTTGCTGTGGGGGGTAAAGGAGAGACACTTGTGGTAATAGTGCAATACCTGAAGTGGGAGACTTCAGCGAGTGGATGTAGGTGATGTTTGACCAAATCACTATAAATCTTGTGTCTTTTATTTTCCGCTGATTTTTATTTTCTTTCTATTTTTATTTTATCTGTGGTTGAAAAATTATTTTTTAAAAAAAAAAAATCACTAAATTTAAATTGCTTTAAGAGGAAATTTTTTAAATTACCAATTCACCACCTCCCCCTCTTGGTTAGCCATTGGGACATAAGCTTAGGCTTACAACCTAATTCATAATTAACAAGTTTCAACACTAATTTAATTATAAATATGTGAACTTTTACATAAAGGGATAAGCCAGACATTTCAACATATGTCAAGGCAAAGAAATATCTAAATTCATATAGGAACTCTTTTATTCATTTGATTTGTTCTTCTGACAGAAGGAAACTAATGAAGGTCGAGCGATGATCTTCTTTAGTTTACAAGTTAACTTCTTTTAACTTGTCCATAGTGTTTTCTTGTCCACCAACTTTAAGCTCTTATGGTGTAGGTTTATTTTCTAAAGGTTGATCATTATAAGTGTCAACTTCTTACATTTCTTCTTCGCCGTCATCATTGTATTTGATTTCTCCGCATATGATTCCTCAAAAAATCACCTTTTGGGGTATTTTTGTAAGATGAATCTTAGATATCTTCTTACAAAATCATCCTTCCTTCATAATGAGTGAGGATTTCTTCAATATAAGAGGCTTAGATAGAAACAAACTTTTTTTTGGAGGAATGAGTATTACCTTACTTTCGTAATATTCTTTGAGTATTTTTGGTATTATACCTAGGTATCCTAGTAGGTATTAACACCCTAGAATCAACAAGCCTACGAAACAAGTCATAATTTGATTCTTCTTTGAGCTCTCCAATATAAAAAAGAATAAGCTCCTAGGCCCAATCCCCTTTTTAAGAGGAGGTACATAATGGGTATGAGCTCTTCAACTTTATGTACTTCTTCTGGAGTAAATTCCTTAAAATAATAAAGGTAAATGCAAATGAATTCAAATAAGTTTCTAAGATTGACATACCACATATAAGATTAAAGAGCTGCCTCCTTTATATATACTTCTTTTATTGGAATACATGGTGCCACTGAAATGACCTGATATACTTCTACTAGATGAGAGTCATTATCATCTTTCTTGTCTTCATCTTTTTTAAGCGCTGACATAAAGTCAGCAAGCTTAATAGGTCGCCTCATAATCTGGTAATATTCATCCAAATTGTTAATATCCCTTTGAGTTATGTCTTTTGCCCCCTAGGCTTCTTTTTTTTTTTTTGGAGAACTTCACCTTTCTAGGCATTATAAAGCTAGCTTGGTTGGGGAATTTTTTAGAAGTAGATGCTCGTGCTATATGTAGTGCTTCAAATCTAGCATCAGCTTAGTAGGATATTTTCACTTCACTCCTGAAACTCCTTCGAGCTGCTTCAAAATTTTTATCATTTTATTAGTTATCATAGTCTCCCACTGCTCTTCTTATACTAGTTTCTTTTCATTTCTTCTCTCTTAAACTAGGGATACTGAACAGGATATGACTACCCATGTTAAATATTTTTTGAGGTGAGCCAACATATTATTCGTCAATGTGAGTTCCCCTCTCCTATATTTTCTTTCCAACCAAATCATAAAGATGTAGCAATCTTCAATATGATGGATGAGTACTCGATGGCGTGGACAGTAGTACAGGTCACTAGTGAGCTTTGAATCCTTGGGCCTCATGCTTTCTAAAAGTTTTAAGCCCACTTTTAATGCCTACAAATATAACTCAGCGACGGTATCCATCTTACATGAATATTCCTTATACATTTATCCTTGAAGGATGGGAACATTTGATCATCGATTCTCATTATTTGCCTCAGAAATTCTCCTCCACCCTGATAATTTCATGGATTATTATTTCATTTCAATATCAACTTTGGTTGGGGATTAGGGTTATAGACCTAATTTGGATTGTCTTCATATTGCATTGGCTTCTTTCCTTTGTCTACATTATAAAACACCTTTTAGTTCTTTTTTAGCTCTAAAGATAAATATAGAGTATGTTTCACCTCTTCTAAAACTTGAGGCTTTAGCCTTTTTATGCTTATCATAATAGTTGTTTTTTTAATCTTGATATGTTTAGTTTTTTAAATATTACCACTCTATCGAAGAGATCTTGAAATGTGGTGATTATGGAAATGCATAAAAATTGTTGCATCTTATTGTCTATGTTTCCCATTAGTAACTATATGAAATGCTCTTCTTCAAATTGTTATTCACATTTCATGTTTAAGTTTTGCACCATCTAGTAATATACTTAGTAATTGACTCGTCTCTTTTTCTCTTATCTGGAGTGAGGCCAGTGATCATTATCTTTTTAATTGCACTAGCATATCTCTTTATAAACATCTCTTCTAACTTTCCGAATGAATTCACAGATCCATTTGGTAGTGTAGAATACCATTCAAAAGAAGCCATTGTTAAACTGTTAACAAATTATCAGAAGAGTAACACATCATTTCTTCTTGTATTCGTGAAGGTGGCCCTGAATTATTCCAAGTTCTATCTAGGTTGTTATTACCCTTAAAGGTATTAAACTTTGGGACAGAATACCCTTTTAGGTATGAAAATTAGTGGTACTAAAAAGGGCATGGCTGAGCTTTACCCATCATTTTCTCCACCTTATCAATGGCTACAATAGCTTTAATCCATTATGTGATTATTCCCTCTAGTTTTTTAGCAGTCACAGGCTCGGAGGTACTTACTATGTTCAGTGGATTAGGGTGGAGAATGATGTTATTAACCTTATTTCCTCCTTCAGGGATACCACATACTCCAAAAACTTGAGGTATTTGGAGATTTAGAAGATTGGTCAGAGGATCAGGCTTGGGACCGGTGGCATTAGTTCTTTGTATTATCCATATCATATCCATCATTTAGGTCATCATCTAACTCATCTTTTCATTCAGTTGAGAGATCTCTCTATCCTTGGCCCTCATTTAATGTCTTATATATCCTTGCATCCCTATGTGCGTGACATTTAAATAGCAAAGGAATTTTTTTCAACTTCTTCCTCTTCTTCTTTCTCCAAAGAGTGGTCACTTCTATTGACATTAGACACAGCCTATAGTGGCATTATTATATACATCTAAGAAGAAGATCATTTCCGTCACCTCCCTCACCTTCATATTCATGCCTTGCCATATAGACTACCTTGATGTCGATGGTATCATCATCATCTTTCCCTTCCTCTTCTCATGCTCGGATCTCTAAGAAAAGGTTCTACTAGATTTAAGGTTCATAGTTAGGTAGGAAGATTTCTTTGACCTATAGGCTATGATCAATGTTGGTTTCTTCCTTTAATGGAATCAGCGAATGATGGGATCCCCTGGAGGATTTTCTAATGTGTCAACCATCAGGATGAATATCATCTTGGGCCTTCTTTTGGACCCATTTCTGATGTTATTTGTTAGCATAGGTGGATCTATTGGATGTCACATTAGATGTTACACCCAGATTGATTATTCTTTCTCTTCTCTTCCTTTCCTTCTCTAATAGAATTTGGCCTCCCGACTTCCTTCTCTTTTTGCCAAAACATTTTGGGGATGGATCCATGAACCCGTTGTTTAGGTGTCATGCTCAGATGTTCACCACATAGAGGCATTATTCTTTCATTTTTCTCCACCATGGTATCTAACAATATTACCATTTGTAGGGTCCTTCTATCCTCAATCATCAATGGCCATTAGTCATTCTTCTTCTTTAATCCCTTATCCTTTACTATCTTTAAGACTCGATATAGCCATGCCAGAAGGGTCTTGGTCTCCTTCTTTTTGAGGTATTGGGGCTTCACACCATTGCTCATAGAAGGATTTCTTTACCTCACCAATGGAGCTATTTCTCTTTACCAACCTTAAGTCGGTAAACTTGTTCTAAGTAAGAACATTTAATTGAAGCTCTAGAGCATGAAGGTTTGATGGATGTATAAGCACTAATTACTACTATGCTCAGAGCTTGGAATTCATCTTTTTCCTTTACATCCTTATAAGCCTTTCTCCATATGAGGAGGTTGCAGTATAATTCCTGCCAGGTGAAGCAATCTCCCTTTACAAGGTAGTGGTGTTTTTAATCACGATATAGATTCTTCCTCTAGCAATGATCCTCTTGGTTACTAGGGAATTAGCTTTGATAGCCATTCAAATATAAAAACTCTTCTGTGAGTGTTTTCAATAGTTTTAGTAGCTGTGATGCCTGTAGATATGCATGATGATTAGAAGTTTCAATAGAGGGGGGTCTCCGAGTAGACCCTTAAGATTCCATGCCATTTATAGGAACAATAATATCCAATGCAGTAGCTGCTTGGAACTATAGCCCACTAAATTGAATGGTCACACAAGTATTTTTGGTATTGAAGATAATATCTCCTACATGGAAATAAGCACCACATCTCAACTGGATGGTGAACAAAGTGTTTTATAGATCCATCTGCACAAATAAAAGATAAGGGTAAGTAGTCAACATCTGATATATCACCCATACTTTTAAAATATAGAGACTTATATAGAATATAATTTCAAAAGTAGATAATATAAATAAGAAATTAAAATAAACTAAAATCCTGCTTAATGAAATATTTCAATGAATTTGTTGGGTGATAAGAATATTAAATTTTAATTCATTAAATGGTTATTTTTTATTAAAATTTAGAGCCCAGTATGAATTATCTGCTAATACAATTCTGATAACACTAGCCAAAGAAAGAAAGAGAAATAAACCCCAGTGGTGTCGCTAAAAATCTATTGGCTTTAAAAATTTGCTCCCTAGCCTCCCCATTTTTGGGAGATTTTTAATGGATTAAGTTCTAGGGTAAATTTTGGGAAGGCATATTTGGTTTGTAGACAAGACACTATCTAGAGATTTCACCCTCATTTGTGAGGACATTATGATCTGAGTTCTGGTTTCTTATAGGTGCAAGCCCTTATAGTTAATTACCCCTCTCGATAATAAGAGAGAACTTTAGATTAAGGCTTTTCATTAGTCAGATACACAGTGATACGTGATATCTATCATATAATAGTATCATGGGTGTAGGGTATTTAATATTTAAAATTGGAAATTCCACCATCTTGTACTTAAAAGGGATGGAGGGGGTGAGGGTGGGGGGAGTGGTGATGTCCCCGATAGAGATTCCATAGTTCTATCATCCTAGGTGATCGTGGTCCATAGTTTACTTAGTCAGACGAGGTAGTTGACCCAACCTAACAGAAGGATCCTCATTAGAAGCCATGGATTGCTTCGTCCAATGGTACCTGGTAGACCTAGGATGGATGTTCTATTAAGGTGAAAATTTTAATCCACCTTAGCTAATAGAGGGATTTGTACCCCAACAATTATATCTAACTGATTCATATCTCAAGAATTTGGTGTCATTGGGGAGCATATGTGCTACAGTCATGACCATAATTTAGTGGTGTCATTTAGCGGCAAACCAACCTAGTTAAGAGGGCCCCTGTCATAATCATTTACCTACAATGACATTTGGTGGCACAACTACAGGTTAGAGGACACGTTCCATGTCCATCCAGGAAATAGATTATTTGATAATGCATCATAGTGATATTCATGATCTTACATTAGCTCTTTATGAGGGAAGAAGGGTCATTTAATTCAATCATGTGGTCTCTAGAGTTCATTTGAAAGTAAAGTAGGTGAATGAGAGTTTTGTTATAATTTTTAATAGCATGAAAGGGATGCGATCGAGGTAGTCCAGATGGGCTTTGTGTATGTTACAAAGAAGCAACATTTCGACGCCATCTGAAAAGGGTATGGGCATTGTGGATGCAACAGGAATGAGCAGGATTCGTGCAGTATTTTAGCAAGTATGTCAATTTTTCATTTTGATTTTCTTTGGCTTTTTTAAGATGTCAATAGTTACTTGTCTTACTTTTTTTGCTACAACATTAAACAAACATGAGTGGAACTTTTACCTTAGTAAAATATATAATAGAATCAATCAAAATGTTTAACTTGAAAGTTGTAAGAGCACAAAAACTCCCATGAATCCTAATTTGAAATTAGATATAAAAAATAGTAAATCTCTTTAGAAATTAAGAATTATAAGGGAATGTTTGACTCACAATTATATTTTATTAGTATCAACAATACATATGTTTATTGTATGCCAATGCACATTTTTCTTGTTTAACCAAAAAATCACATTTGAACTTTGTCAAAAAAAAATTTTAAGGTTCATAAATGTCACACTTATGTTATGGATTTTATATTTTGATAACACCTAACGATTTAATATGATACTCAAATTCAAATTTTACGAGTTATAAGGTAGATAAGAATGATACATATGGAACATTATCAATTAATATAAAATTCATAATGCCATTGTCTAGTAGGAAACAAAACTCAATTTCACTATCCACTATTGAAGAAAAATTATATAATTATTAAAATTTGTCTTGCCCAATTCCTATCACTTACACAATAGCTTCTAAATTTTAGACTTCTGGTGGACATTATACTTGATATGTGTGGTAATATGAGCGCAATCTACATTAATAAAAGTCTTTTTTGGCATTCAAAGACAAAACACAATGATAATTTTCATCATTTCATTAGAGGCCATGCGTTGAAGGGAGATGTGAACATTAAGTTTATCAAAAAAAAAAAAATTGTTGGTGGATATCTTTACAAAACCAATAATAATTGGAAAAATTGATATATGTTCCTAGACATTGTTTGCATCATTGTGTATGTTATTGTTCTTTATTCATTTGTTGTGCTTCATGTGTTATTTATTTAGTTAGTTATTATAATTTTATTATGATTTTATTTGATATTCTTATTTTTTATTATGTGTATGATTGTATTTTATTTTTTCTTTATACTTTCCTTTTTGTCATTCCAAAAGGGGTAATGGTTATTTTCTAAAGTGTTTGTGTTTTTTTATGTTTTATTTTTATCTTAGTGTTTGTGTTCTCATGTTTGTATGTTATTATTCTTATGTCTACGAAGTTCATATGTCTAAGAATCAATGTTATTATTAGAATATTAGTTTTGTGGACGATATTGTATGTTTTCTTTTAATAAGAAGTTCATTTTTTTTTTCAAATGAATTAAAAATGTTTAATTTTTTTTATCAAAACACGTGCCATTTTCAATTTTCCTTGATGTATAAATTTAGGGGGTTTTATATAGTCCAAAATATATATTCAATTAAAGTATTCTTGCCATTACCAAAAAAAGGAAATTATTGATCTCATGAGCGTTAACCCATATTATATTATTCTGATCACCACAAATATAATTTGACTTAGTTTATAAATGGAATGTTTTCTAGATTAATACACTTTTTGTTTGAAGTAGAACTAATAAATTTAGGAGTACACTATAAAGAAAGAGAAATTTGTTATGTGAACTAAAAGCTAAGATGATGCAAGCAAGTTTGTCCTTTAAGATGTTGAGGCCAAGAACAAAAAAAAGTGTCAAATACCATGATAAGTCATGGAAGTTTGAAATAATATGGTGATATAAATTGAGTTAATAATTATATTTTTCATTTTTTTTAGTATTGTATTTTGATGTTCCAAGTGAAATAAAATATGATATAACTAATGCACATGAATGCGAGTAAGTAGAAAAAAATAATTTTTAAAATTTAAAAACAATTTTAATTAATCATATTGTACAATGCATATTGTATTATATAATCACTATCCTAGATTAATGTAATTAATCCACAAAATTAAGTGGTAATTATTTCATATCTATAATAACAAATTATAAAATACAATGTGGATTGTATAAGGAAATTCATAAAATACGGATTTTAACAATTTTTACTTATGTGAACTAATAATATTTTATGATACTTGGATAAGATTATATGATTGATAACTATTTTATAAGTTGTCCTATTTTTGAGTTTGTTGATTGGGCACTTAATATAAATACCCTTCTAAAAACCTAAAATGAAAGAGAGATAATAAAATTAGACTGGGAGGTGTGTATTGAGGGAAATTTCTTTTTTATTTTTTCATTTGAAAATTCTAAGTGTGAAAATCCTTTGTAAGTTTATGCACCAATGAGTTATTTTTGTTCCTTTGATGTTTTCTTTTGAGTTTGCAGCTATTGTTTGAATGAGTTTATAAGAAATTGGTGAGACTTGGAAGCCTTTATATTCTATGAAAGCATGGACTAGCTAGTTGACTAAAGTTATGGTCTTGTCACTTAGAGTAGAAGAGGATGTAGGGTTTTTACATTTCCTGTTAAGGAGAGGGGCTTCTCCACTTGGTGATGACCAAAGAAAAGAGTAGCAAATCCTTGAGTTGGATTGCTCAAGGTATCTACTTTAGGCGTTAGCATTAAACTAATAAATAATAGTTTATGCCACATTTTCCTTTTCTCTTTATTACAACATCATTACTTTTCCACTAATTTATTTCATGCACAATGGATGAAAATATTGATGATTATGTTGTTATCTCTTGTTTATGAATCTCTATGTTTGATGATTTTTCTATTATATATATATTAATTAATCCATTCAATAATATTATTAGTTGTCATATAGAATTTTGTTTCTCTAATTGATATTATTTTTTTATTAAAAAGTTACCTTGCTAAATTTATATTTTAGTATATTATCAAAAAGATTTAAAAGATAAATAAAATATATTAAATAAATATTTTAAAAAAAAACAATACCAATTCACCCCCATCTCATGTTGCCATTCACTTTCAGGTTAGTACTTAACAAAATAGTTCAAAACTTGTTAGTTCTTGTATATAATAAGATGTTAAATCAGTTTACTATCATTATTAGGCAATGACCAATTTAAAAATGAGAATAACTCTTTAGTAACTAAATCTCATATAATAATTTTAAAAATATAATTATGATAAGACAGATTATTCTAATATCTTCAAAATTAATCTTCTAAAATTAATTAGATTATGGTAACATATTTTAGTTTAGTTGGAAACACTTGAGATGAGCTACATTACCAGCTAATCACACTCATATGTGTTAACTTTTCCTACATTAACACTTTTGTACACACTTACTTATTATCATTAGTCACAACTCCTTAGCATCTTAACATAGAGTGGTTGTAGTTAGGTTAATGGCATGCTTGAATATTGTTTTGATGCATGACATACAAATCTAGGGTTAGTTTATTATTTAGCTAGGATTCTTATGGTTCCTGCTTGATTGTACTTTTTTATACAATGAGTTGGATATGTTCATTACCTTTTGAAATATGGTATCTAATAAAATAATTTCAAATTTTAATCTATTTAGTGTATGAATGTTGAATTAGATTCTTTGTGATGCATATGGAACTAATTGTGAAACCCCTAAATTTTATTTATAAGAACTTTTGACCTAAAATAATCATTATTTATTCAAAGAGTCATCTTAAGTCTAAATAATAAATCGTCTTCACCAAAATATTTATAATGTTGAGTTTTAGCTTCTCTAATTTTTTCATAATTTTTTAGCACTATTGAAATTTCTTTAAAAATTAGCACCTATTGGTAAAATTAGGATTTTTTGAACCATTAGGTGTTTGTTTTGCAAACTGAATTCACCTTAATTTTTTGAATAAAATTAGATAATTCATTAATATTTTTCTATAATTTTTGGAGTCCCTAGAAGAATTTCTATGAATTTTCTTTAAAAAAAATAATTATAAGAATATTAATAATTTTTAAAAAATATCTAAAAGTACTTATATATATTATTAAATGTTTCTTTTATGTCATTATTTTGTTTTACTAAACAAAGAACAAAATAGATGATTAGGGAAGAAACAGAGGAGAGAGAAAGAGAAAAACTAGATTTTGGGCAATTTTAGGCCATTTTCCTCCATTAGCTTAGTTGGGAAACTTGTTCGTCTCAAGGTAAGGCACATTATACCCATCTCAATTTTTGAAAATATATAGGTTTTAGTGAATATTTTGATTAAAATGTTTTATATATAAGTGAAAAATGGGGATAACTTTGCATGGGTAAAACTTTCATCCTTTCACCATGTAACTTCTTATATGTTATGGGGATTATGATTATTCACATTTTAAATATTTTTTGTAAATTTTGTACCCGAATTTCTAAAATTTATAGGATTTTAATTGAATAGAAAATTATATAAATGTTAAAAAATAGTGTAGTATAATAAAAGTCTTAAAACGACATTTTACATAATCCCTAATAATTTGGTAAGTTTTTGAAAATGTACATTTTTGTTTGGCATAATTTTCCATTGCCTACAGTTATAATAATCTATTAAATTTTGATAAATGATCAATTGCTCTTTAATTATTATAATGTGATTAAATTATATATATTGGGAGCCAAAAGGGACTAGAATACTTTGAGATTATGTCTTTGTTAGGGAATTAATTGGAGTTATAAAGGGCCAGAATCCTTTGAGATTCTATCTGAAATAAGGATAAGTGATATGTTTTGGTGCTATAAGTACAAATAAAAAGGGTTTTATAAGGGGCTATAATCCTTTGAGATACTGTCTATGTTTAGGAAATATGATCTGAACTACTCTCTGATAAGAATTTCAATTTTTTTATCTATTCAATATTGTTATTTAAATTAGAAAATAACTATTATCCATTTATTACATCTCTCAGTACAATGATTTGTTTAAACTGCATTTATCTACTTTCAAATATTTAGTAAAATATTTGAGAAGAGAATATTTGGAAATTTAGATTGTGTTGTATGGTTTGCTGAGCTGTTGTAGCTTACTATAGTTTTTCTTTTTGTTTTCAAGATCTGAGAACAGTAAAGAGGTTGTGGACTAGTAGTTCAAGATCAGATATGAGGTCATAGGTATTTTCTATTTTTATTTTTGTACAATCATGGCTAGTTAAATTTTTAATGCTATAGCTCTTGCTTGTAGTCATGTATTATAGTGTAGATATTTATTTTGATGAAATAAAAGAAACCTTATGGATGAGTTTATTGTTAGAATTTTGATGTTTTAGTAGCTCTATAATTTGTAGTTTATTTTAATGAATATTGGCAGAAAATTTAAAATAATTCCAAAACTAATTCTTAGGATTTCCATATCATAGCTCAACATGATAGGAGCTATTTTGGTCGGGTTGGGTTGTGACAAGCTTTTATGGTATCAGAGTAATAGTTTTGGAATTGGATTATTAAATAAAGCTATAAGAATTAACCTGTAAGCCTAGTGGGAAAATTTCAAGCCTGTATGGGTATTCATTATTTTTGTTTCATGTGCATGTGTGTTCAGTTGCATATTTAGTCTGATCATGGATCCACCAGACCTGTATATGATAGATAGAAAGAGTGCTAGTTAGGTAGCTCATGTATATAATACTGCTCCAACAGTTGGTTCAGATACAGTTTAATAGTTTGCTGCTTTGATAGCCTAGATTATGGGTGAGGCATATAATAGGGTTCCTATTATAATATATAAATAAGTAGACAAACATCTACAAATATTTCTAAGATTGAAGCCTTCGGGATTTGCGGGTACTATTGATCCCAGAGCAGCAAAAGACTGGTTGAGGAGGCTGGAAAAGATATTTGACGGTATGCAATATCCTCTTGAGAGGAAGATACCTTTAGTAGTTTTTCTATTTGAAGGAAAGGTAGAGCGTTGGTGGATGTACTAGTAGGAGGAGAAATTTTAAAGGAGATTGAACTCTCTAATTACTTGGGAAGAGTTCTCTAATGTGTTTAGAGCCTGATTTATACCACTTTCTATACAACAGTAAATGCAAAAAACTTTTCTAAGGTTGGTTCAGGGGAGTAGGATAGTTATGCAATGCGAGGTAGAGTTCACTACTTTAGTTAGATATACTCCACATTTGGTTAGCACTCCTACGGACAAATGTTATAGGCTTCTAAGAGGATTTCTATATGGTCTGAGATAGCCTCTTATACCATTTCACTTTTTTTTTTTATTTCTCTGAGATTATAGAGAGAGCTTATTTGACATAGAACAACCTAATGGGTACTTAATAGTTGTTGACTGCTAATAGGAAGATGTTCAATGGTGAGACTTCTAATAGTAGCTTTTTTGAGAAGAAGAGCATATTTACTTTTGGAGATTCTAAGAGAGGTGGACAGTCGGCATCTATAATAATCTCTAGTTGTGGAAGCATAGCCAATTCTTGTTCTATTAGTGGGGTTTCTATGTGCCAAAGTTATGGTTGACATCATTTTGGTCAGTGTTATAGGATAATTAGATAGTGCTTGAGATACAGTAAAATAGGGCACCATGTAGCAGAGCGTCTAATGGTAGGATTTGACAACATTACTAGTCAAAATCTTAAAACTTTTTTAGATTGATATGAATATTGAGCTTAGTTCCCCTTTATACATTTTTGATGGATTATCTAGTAGTGCTGATGGTTCAGGTTTAGTGGTAAAAAGAACATCTAGTAGTGGTCAGAGCGAGCCTTGTAGTTATGTTGCTCCAGCTCCAATTCCTTCATGTGTATACAGTTTGACTCAACAGGAGGACCGTGATACTCCAGATGTTGTGACAGGTATGGTTTATATTTCTAAGTATCTATATCATATTTTATTCAATTCTGGAGCTAGTCATTCTTTTATTTCTAAGCATTTCTTTGATTAGCTACATTTGGCTTCAGCTGCACTGCCTATTTCTCTTTCTATTATTTTACTAGTTGGAGATAGTATAATAGCTAGCAGATTTTATTTCTATGATATTAAGATTTTTGATAAGAAATGGAAATAAAGTTTAATTTTATTACCCATTTCCTCATATAAAATTTTTTTAGGTATGAATTGGTTGTCAGTTTTGGGCTTAGATTGGTTGCTTGAAAAGTGAGTTGTGTTATTTATGAAAAGTAAAAGTTATGTATCCGAGGGAGTTAGAGGTGTTTTATCCTGTGTGATCTCTACAGTTAAAGTAGATAGATCATGGAAGAAGGGTTATATGGTAATTCTAGCATTTATTTGGGATAAGAGTATTGATGTTGGTTCTCTTTCTGATATCTCAGTAGTACTAGATTTTTCAGTATATTTTCTGAGGAGTTACTCAATTTACCTTTGGATAGAGACTTAGATTTATGTATTTACATATTTCTGTGTACATCCATGATATCTGAAGCTCCGTATAGGATGACACCAAAGGATCTTCAGGAGTTGAATGCTCAGCTTCAGGAGTTGAATGTTTAGATACAAGAGTTGGTTGATATGGGATTTGTCCATCCTAGTAACTCTCCTTGGAGAGCACCTATTTTATTTATAAAGAAAAAAGATGGTACAATGCATATTTGTATTAACTATATGGAGTTGAATAAAGTCACTATCAAGAATAAGTATCCACTGCTAAGGATTGATGATCTATTTAATAAGCTTGTTGGATCTTCTATATTCTTAAAGATTAATCTATGATTAGGTTACTATCAGGTGAAATTGAGAGAGGCTGATGTGATGAAGACTAATTTCAATACTTGGTATAGACACTATGAATTTTTATTCATGTTATTTGGGGTTACTAATGCACTAGTCGGCTTCATGGATCTGCTGAATAGAGTATTCAAAGATTATCTAGATCAATTTGTGATTATTTTTATAGATAACATTTTGGTATTTTTTGCTTCTGAGGAAGATCATGCCATACATCTTAGGATTGTTTTGGAGACTTTGAGGTAGCATTATTTATATGAAAAATTCTCTAAATATGAGTTCTAGCTGAGAAGTATTTCTTTTTTGGGACACATAGTTAGTGGTGAGGGTATCTCTATTGATCCCTAGAAAGTTTAAGCAATCATAAATTGGACTAAGCCTGCTACTTTGTTTGAGATATGCAGTTTCTTGGGTATGACTGTATATTATAGGAAGTTTGTAAAGAGATTTTATCAGTTTTCTGTACCTTTGACGAGACTGATTCAAAAGCCAGTAACATTTTTTGGACACCGGAGTGCTAGGCTAGTTTTTATAAATTAAAGGATTATTTGACTTATACTCCAGTTTTAGCTCTTCCCTCTTATAAGAAATATTTCAGGTATTCAATTATGGTTCACTGAGAGGTTTGGGGTGTATTTTGATGCAGCATTATTGAGTGATAGCTTATGCTTCAAAATGATGGAATCCATATGAAAGGACATATCTGATGCATGATCTAGAGTTAGTTGTTATTTTATTTAATTTAAATATTTGACATCATTATTTGTACGGTATTAGGTGTGAGAATTTTATAGACCTTCAAAGTCTGAAATATATATTCACTCAGCAAGATTTGAATTTTAGGTTCCATATCAGCCTGATAAGGCTAATATAGTGGCATACACTATGAGCATGAAGTCTTCTAAATTATCATTTATGTAACTCACTTCTGATGAGTATTTAATATGAGATATAAAGAGATTATAGCTAGAAGGGATTTATTCTACTGATTGAGATTCTGGTATAATAAATTAGATAATCATTAAACCTTCTTTAGAAGAAAAGATTCATGAAGCTCAAAAATTAGATGAAGAAAATCCAAAGTTGATTGATCAAATCATAGATGGTAAAATATATGAACTACGAGTTTCTAATTTTGGTGGTGTTTTCTATAAGGATAGACTTTAGGTTACTATTTTTGGAGATCTGAGGTAGGAGATTCTACGTGAGGCTCATTATTTAGGATATACTATTCATTAAGTAGAAAGATATATAAAAATATGAAGGGTATGTTTTTGTGGCCTAGAATGAAGAAGGACATAACGGAGTTTGTGTCAAAGTGTGAGGCCTATAAGCTAGTGAAGGTAATGCATCAGAAAATGGGAGGTCTTCTATAGTCTTTATCTATTCCATAATGGAAATGGGAAGAGATGACAATATATTTTGCTATGGGTTTTCTTAGACTAAGGTAAGGGCATGGAGCTATTTGGATTGTTGTCGATCGACTGAAAAAATCTTCCTATTTTATTGAAATTCAACAACTAGATCCACTGGACAGCTTAGCATAGATCTATGTTAAAGATATTATCGGGTTATGTGGTGTGCAAGACATGATTATATATGATCAGGATGGAAAGTTTACCACCAGATTATGGAGAGGTATTGAGTAGATACTGGGTACAAAGTTTCACTTTAGTACATCTTTTCATCTGTAGATAGACAAATAGTCTAAAAGGACTATTTAGATACTAGAGGATCTTTTGAGACTATGCATTTTAGATTTTCATATCACGTTGATAGAGTTTGCATGTAATAATAATTATCAATCCATCATAGGCATTGCTCCTCTCTTTACGGTAGAAAATGTAGGACTCCTTTGACTTTGACAGAGGTGGTAGATAGACAAGTGATAGGTTTAGCCATTATGAATTATACTACTGTAAAGATGAATTTAATAATAGAAAGATTGAAATCTATACATGATAGACAAAAAAAAGTATTATAATCAGAAGCACGGTTTGGTTGAGTTTTAGTTTGGCAACTTGGTTTATGTTAAAGTCAGCCCTATGAAAGGTGTCAGTAGATTTGAAAAAATTAGCAAGCTCAGTCCAAGGTACATTGGACCTTCTGAGATCATCAAGCGGATTGGTAGTTTAGCTTACATGTTATTATTACTTGATATTATATCTGATATATACATTATGTTTTATGAATCTTCTTTGTGAAAGTGGTTGATTTTGGGAAGAGATTATCCATTGATGATGTTGAGGATCATCTGAATCTATAATAAGGGAGGAACCTAACATGATTTTAGCATATGATGTGAGAAAATGGAGAGGCAAATAGATTCTTATGGCGAAAGTATAGTGGAAGCATAGAACTACTATAGAGGCTACTTAGAAGAAGGAATATGATATGAGGCAGCTGTATCCAAGTATATTCTGAGTCACTCTTCAAGTCAATTTTAGCAACCTGTAATGTCTCTCTGAGCTCTGCCTTGGCGATTTTGAGGTGATTTCTAGGGCACATTCTGGCGCTCCTCTCTGGCCCTCCTGGCTGGATTTTTTTGGGTGATTTTGTTTGTTTTCTCTAGATCTTCTTCTGTGGATCCTTCTCTTGTTTTTATTTTGTTGTTTCTGTAAGGTTTTGTGTGGGATGATGACGGACCCGTCTTCATCGCACCCTAACTCTTTATCAAATGATGGGAAAACTCGGTCCTTTAAAGAAGCCCTTGCTCTAACATAAGAAGCTTCTTCTGCTCCGAAGTTGAGGTATGTGCATTTGTCGTATAAGGGTTGTCCTGCTCTAATTTTTTAGGACTCTATTGTTGATCAGTTGGCCGCCTCTTATGCTCTAACATTGGTGGGTAAATTTGTTATGACGAGGCTGAATCTTGATGTTATTTGTAAGTTTTTTGTTAATCTTAAGCTTTCCAGTTCTTTCCATGTAGGTTTACATGATCAAAGGTATATTGCTATACAACTTTCTAATGATCTCGATTATAGTCAGATATTTGCTCGGAGATCGTATTACATTCAAGCATGTCAAATGCGTTTACTGAAATGGACCCCAGATTTTGATATTAGGGAGGAATCGCAAATAGCTCCAGTTTGGTTAGCTTTTCCTAATTTAAGATTACATTTTTAAATCAACAAATTTTATTTGGTTTGGCGTCAATCTTTGGCCATCCCTTATAAACTGACCAAGCAACTTCTTCGGTCTCCAGGCCATCTGTTGCTAGGGTTTTGGTTGAATTAGATGTTTCTAAAAAATATCCGACTGAAAGTTGGCTCAGTTCTGAAGTCAAAGGTTATTTTCAAATGGTGGAGTTTGAGAATTTACCTATTTTCTATTCATTTTATAAAATTCATGGACATGCTGTGAGTGATTATTTTCAAAAATTCCCTAATTTGCGTGCTAAAAAGAATATTTTAGAACAATCAAAAGAGGTTTTATGCAGTGAAAAAGGTAATACGGATCCTAAGGATCCCCCCAATCTTTCTTTAGCTGAACGTATTGATCCTATGGATCCCACTTCAATGGTTGAAACGGTTATGGTTCCTCCAGTTAACTTAAGTAATGTTCAAGAAGATGACGTATCTCATTTTAATGTTGTTGCTAATGATTTACAAAAGATGGTTGATAATGATAGTGAAAAAAAGTTGGTGAATGATTGACAATTGTGGAAAATTTATCTGCTTGCATTTTACATCATAATTCTAATGCTGTTAATAATCCGATGAATACAATTGCAGTTCAGGAAGATATTTCATTGTATGTTCATTTGGTTGGGGAAGAAGAGGAAAACACTACCTTGGCTTTGGAGGTAGGTGAATTTCTACCTATGGAAACATATGGGCTACCCTCTTCTTGCTTAAAGGAGTCGGCTTTAAAGGTTAATGACAATTGGGATGATGATGGTAAGTTTATGGAGGACGACTCTCCTAGTTTACATAAGGAACCAGGTAATGATGGTAAATCCTCTTCTCCTTCCAACTATAATATTGATGCTCTTACTGATTCTGAGGATATGAATATTGAGGCTAGGTGTTTTACTAAGGATGACCATGACACTAGTTTTATTAAATTTCATAATAAAAGAGGCCGAAAGCCTAAGCATGTTTCTTTGCAACCTGCCAGATCTAATGTTAGAAATACTCGCTCAAATACTTCCCATTAATCTTTTGTTTTTATGTTTAACACTATTATTTGGAATGTTAGGGGCATTGGTTGCCTTTCTTCTAGGACTCGTGTTAAGAACTTATGTCGTATTCATAATATTTCCATTCTTGTATTACTTGAACCCCTTATACCTTCTTCCAGGTTGGATTATATTTCGTCTTATATTGGTTTTAATCATGCTACTTCTAATATGTCTAACAAAATTTGGGTTATGTGGAAAAATCATATTAAAATTGATGTGTTTGGAGATTTTACTCAAGTTTTGCATTGTAAAATTGAGGCTTTCAAGTTTCACCGTTGTGCTTCCTTTGTATATGATGCGTCCTCTCTCTATATTAGAAAATTTATATGGGAACAACTTACAAATTTCTATAGTATATGTCAGCTACCTTGGTTGGTGGATGGCGATTTTAATGCTATCTCTACTTCTTCCGAACGGTATGGTGGAGCTACTCCTTCTTTTCGTTGCATATCCAATTTTAATAATATGATCTTGTCTTGTAATTTGATTGATATTGGTTTTGTGGAAAATAAATTTACCTGGAATTGGTCACTTATGGCTGAAGCTAGATCGTGTGTTATTTAATGAATCCTGGATCAATGATATTAACGTTACTAGTGTGCATCATCTTAGTTGAACTTTATATGACCATTCTCCTCTACTAATCACTTTTAAGTGTAATCAAACTAATGCTGGCTCTACTTTTAGATTTCAAAATATGTGGTTACTTAACTGTTCCTTTTTTGATGTTATGAATAATAACTAGAATGCTCCTTTACATCCTGATAACTCTATTGTTGGTATGAATAGATTATGCCTCAAGCTTAAATAGTTGAAATAAGCTTTAAATTGGTGGAATCATAATATTATTAAAAATATTTTTGCTAATATATTACATGCTGAACAATGTGTGCAGTTTAATGAGAATGCTTGGCAGAGTGATCCTTCTGATGCCCATTTATCCTTGCTTAAGCAGTCTAAAATTGATCTTTTTAATCTTCAAGCTCAAGAAGAGATCTATTGGAAACAGAAAGCTGCTGCTAGGCATTTGGTTGAGGGTGATAGTAATACCAAGTATGTTCATGCTTTAACTAAGAGAAAAAGGATTAAGAATAGCATTAAGAACATTCAAAGGGAGGATGGTTCTTATGCTAATGACCAGGGTGAGATTGCTACTTTAGCTGTTCATTACTTTCATAATAAATTTAACAAAGATTTCAATCCTATGGTTCCGCTTGATACCTCTTTTATTCTGAAAAGTATCTCCCCTGAGGATAATTCGCTTCTTTGTAGCCCTCCTTCATTGGAGGAGGTTAAAAACATGTTAGATGCCATGAATTCTGACTCTGTGGTTGGTCCGGATGGTTATACGACTCTCTTTTTTCAAAAGTGTTGGCAAACTATTAAAAATGATATTTATTCGACTATTTTGGATTTTTTGTTGGCAATCCCTTCCTTAAGTTTTTATTTCTACCTCTTTAGGGCTTATTCCTAAAAATAATTGTGTTCAAACTTGGAATGATTTACGTCTGATTAGTCTTTGCACTTTTTTCAATAAATTGGTTTCCAAAATTATCTCTAAACGCCTTTCTGTTATTTTACCTAAAATTATTTCTCCTTTCCAAATGGGTTTTGTGAAAGGTAGGGCTATCACGGAGAATATTCTTTTAGCTCAAGAATTAACTCAAGATTTGGATGTTAGGACTAGAGGGGGTAATATTATTTTGAAACATGATATCGCTAAAGCTTATGATAATATTAATTCAAATTTTATATATTTTATGCTTGATCTTTTTGTCTTTAATTCCTATTTTATCAACCTTATTAAAAATTGTATTGATAATGTTCATTTTTCCATCATTCTGAATGGTACTAGGCATGGGTTCTTTAAATCCTCCAATGGCTTAAGACAGGGTGATCCTATTTCTCCTGCCCTCTTTATTATTACGGCTGGATTTCTTTCCAGGGGTATTTCTAATTTATTTGAGTTTAATCCTGTGCTGTATTATAGAACTTTGAGAGGTTTTTATATTTCCCACTTATGTTTTGCGGATGATTTCATTGTGTTCACTATTGCTACTATCAATAGATTTCATAAATTGTTGGAATTTTTTAACAATTTTGAATTAGTTAGTGGGCTTTCCTTAAGTAAAAATAATGTTGTTTTATTGCTTATAAGAGAATTTCTAATGAGAGTATTTTTGCTATTAAAGATGCCTCTAGCTATACTCATTCTAAATTGCCTTTAAAGTATTTGGGTGTACCTCTTTTTAGAGGTAAGAGACAAACTTTCTTATTTGATGATCTTATTTCTACTGTTCAAAGTAAACTTTTATCTTGGGATTCTAATTTTCTGAGTTTTGGTGGCAGAGTGACTCTAATCAAAAGCGTTCTTTGTGCCTTACCTGTTTACATGTTTCAATCTATTTCTCCCACTAAAGAGTTGTGCTATAGGATTCACAAAATTTTTAACAAGTTCTTCTGGAAAGGTACCTCTTCTACTTCTAAAATTACCTGGGCATCGTGGATTCACAATATTTCTCCCACTAGCTTCTCTTTTAAACTTTGGTTTACTTTTTGCTCTAAAGAGAACCTTTGGGCTACTTTTATGCATTCTAAATATTGTGTAGGTCGGCATCCTACTAATATTGTTCCTAAGAAGGGGGACTCCAAAGTGTGAAAAGTCTTTGCAAAGTTAAATGGGAGGTGGAGCCCCTTATTTCTTGGGGTCTTGGGGAAGGTAACATCTTTTTATGGAAAGATAAGTGGCTTGGTAATGATTCCATTGATTCTATTTTTAATTCTTCTTCTACTGCCTCTATTAAAGTTAACCATTTCTTTGATAATAATTGTTGGGACTACGATAATCTTTCTAGTATTATCCCTGATTGTCTTACTAATCGTATTTTAAATCTCTCGATTAATGCCTCGGCTAAAGACATTATTTTGTGTAATTTATCTAATGATGGCGGTTTTTATCTTAAGAAGGCTTGGCATTCTTTTAGATAGAAAGGTGGCAGTGATAAGGTCTTTAATATGATTTGGCATAAAAGCATTCCCTCCACGGTTTCTGTTTTTATGTGGAGACTTTTACATAAGTATATTCCTACAGAGGATAACCTTGTATATAAGGGTTTCAACTTAGCTTCTAAATGCCAATGTTGTTATTATAGTGAGAATTTGCATCATGTGTCTTTGTCTGGTCCTATGGCCATCAGAACTTGGGTTTATTTTGAGGATTTGTTTAACCTGAATTGCTTTAATGCTCATACGCTTCTTTATACTTTACTCAAATTTTGGTTTATTGGTACTAAAGGTCATATTTTTAATATCATTCCCTCACTTATTCTTTGGTTTCTTTGGTTGGAGAGGAATAATTCAATTTTTAAGGGGGTCAAAATGAACCATCTCAATGTTATTCAAAGGGTGAAGGATAAGATTTTGGCTATGGTGGCTATTAGTTCGATTAACATTAAGAGCTTTAAATATTGCTATCATGCTAGTAATTTATTAGGGATTACTTGGGACCGGCCTCCCTCTACTATCAATGTTGATTATTGGTGTAAACCTCCTTCTAATTTCTTTAAATTGAATGTTCCTGCTGTTAATTCTGATGATGTGGATGGTTGTGCTGGTCTTATAAGAGACTCTTTTGGTAATCTTTTGGTTGCCTTTGTGGGGCTGACTCAAATTACTCATACTCAGACAAATATTTTAAAGGTAATCCTGTATGGATTGCAATTCTACTGTTCTCTGAAATTATCTAATTTGTACATTGAGGTTAACTCCGTCATTAATGTCTACCCTTTGCAAGAAATGGTGGAAGTTGGTTTCTCTCATAATGATTTTTATCTTGTTAGGGACATTAGAAGGCTTTTGTTGCATACTAATTTTCATCTTTCTCAGATTAGTACGATGGGGTGCTTCTTGGCTTGCTACATGGGGTTGTAAATTAAACTATTTTACTGATTTCATTCATACTACTATTCCTATTTATCTTAAAGGTTTACTTTATCTTGACAAATGTGATACCCCTAATGTCAATTACTAATTCTGTTGTTTCTTTGGTGTTCTCCTGTGGTTCTATGGTTCTTTGTCAGCGCAGTTTATCGTGGTTGTTTTGGTCTTTCTGGAATTCCCTGTTCTTTGAGGATTTGCTGTTGTTTTATTGGATGTCACATGCTCAGTCGGGTTCTTCTTGTTTGATTATCCTGAGGTTTTGTTCTGGTTTGATTTTCATCTTTGTTATTGCTGTGGTTTTCATTTCATGGATGGGCTTTTACTATCTCTCATTTCTGATTATTCCCAGCCCGTTCTTTTTATGTTATTTTCTCTGTTTGGGTGGTAGCTGCTGCAGCTTTTGGGGGTATTTGGTTGTTGTTGGCAACATTTTGTGGATTTTTCCTAGTTCAGCTTTAGTCTTTGGTTTTCGAACTGGGGCTATGTTGTTGTGGCTTTTTTGGATGAAAACCAATTCTTCAGTTGCTCTCCTTCCGGGGATGGTTGATTGTTTGTTGGGTTGTCTTACTTTAATGTGGTGGTGTGCTGGTGGTGTTCTATCTTATAATTACTTTGGGAGTGCTTGGCTGTGGGGCTATATGGTTCTCTTATTGTTGGGTGGCTAGACTGGTGATGGTAGTTCTTCTAAACTTCTGGTTAGGGGTGGGGGCTGGTGGATTCAGCTTGCCTGGCCGAGATGTTTTATTTCTCTATTCCTTGGTGTGCCCTATCCCGTCTCTTTCTGGTGGTTAAGCTGGAGCCAGTTAAATGTGTGTTTTTGGGCGTATCCCCAGTGTAGGATCGAGTGGCTTCTGGATTATGTTTATGAAGCTAATACCTTCGAGAATAACCTGAGCTCTAATAGTCTGATTCTTAGGACTTTCTTAACTTGGAAGTTTTTTGTTATCTTAAATCTTTGCTTTTTCAATTACCCCTTTGATTATCTTGATGTTGCTAATAGCTTTTGTATGTGCAGCTTATTTTTTTGCATTTTCTCCTTTTTGCAAGTGAGGCCGGTTGCTAAGACTTCTCAGGATTTTGTCATATGGCTTAACTTCTCTTCTGAGTTCTGGAATTTCAATGATTGCAAGGTTCTCAAGTCTTTTATTTTTAAGAGCCTTTTAAGGTTTAATTACTATTTTGTAGGAAGAATGTGCTGAACGAGATCAATCTGCTCTTCCTCTTTTTTGGTGCTATCTTCTTGCAGCCCTTGTTTATGCTTATTATTTTTTGTACTCATAGAAAAAGGGAACACCAGCTCTTAGGTTTTATTTTGACTTTTTTTGTAGCTCCTATAAGTAGTAGCAATCAGCATAATTTTATAATTAAAATTAGATAATTGATGAATATTTTTCTATAATTTTTGGAATCCCTAAAAGAATTTCTATAAATTTTCTATTAAAAATTAATTATAATAAATATTAATATTATAAAACAAAATTTCTAAAATCATTTATGTATATTATTAAATGTTTCTTTTATGCCATTATTCAGTTTTGCCAAATAGATAACAAGTTAGAGGATTAGGGAAGAAAGAGAGAAGATAGAAAGAGAAAAACCAGATTTTGGGTTACTTTGAGTCGTTTTCGTCCTTTGGCTCAATTGGGAAACTTATTAGTCTCATAGTAAGGCACATTATGCCCTCTCAATTTTCAAAAGTGTGAAAGTTTTAGCTAATATTTTGATTTAAATTTTATATCTGTTGGCCAAAAATGGGGATAAAATGCATAGGTAAAACTTTTACTAGCGTAACTTTTTATATGTTATAGAGATTATGATTATGCACATTTTAAATATTTTCATGAAAATTTTACATTGGAAGTTTTGAAATTTTCAGGGTTTTTATCGAATAGAAAATTATCTAAATGTTGACAAATAGTGGTCTAGTATAATAAAAATCTTAAAACATTAATATTACTTAATCCCTAATAATTTGGTAATTTTTTTTAAATGTGTATTTTACCTAGTTGGATTTTTTATTATCTATCATTATATAATACTATAAATTTTTGATACATGGTCAATTTCTCTTTAATTATTATAATCTAATAATATATGTGCGTATGTGATTAAATTATATATGTTGGGAGCAATAAGGGATCAGAATCCTTTGATATTCTATCAGTGTAAGGAATTACTAGGAGTTATAAGGGACCAAAATCTTTTGAGATTTTGTCTAAGACAAGAATATGTGAAATATTCTGGAGCAATAAGTACAAATAGAAAAGGGGACATAAGGGGCTAGAATCCTTTGAGATTCTGTATGGGTTTGTGAAATGTGATATGAACTACTCTATGATATGAATTTTAATTATTTATTTATTCAGTATTGTTTTTTAAATCAAGAAATAACTTTTTTGCATTTATTACATCTCTCAGTATAGTGATTTATTTAAGCTGCATTTAACTACTTTTAAATATTTAGCAAAATATTTGATAAGAGAAAATTATAAATTTAGATTTATTTATTTGGCTTAATGAGCTGTTGTTGCTCATTGTGATTTTGCTTTTGGTTTTCAGGATCTGGGAAAGGGATAGAGGTTGTGGACTAGTAATTCAGGATCAGATCTGAGGTTATAAGTATTTTGCTATTTTGATTTTGGTACAACCATGGCTAGTTAATTTTTTAATTCTATAGCACTTGCATGTAGCCATATATTATAATGTAGATATTTATTTTCATGAAATAAAAGAAACCTTGTGGATGAGTCTATTGTCAGTATTTGGATGTTTTAGTAGATGTGTAATTTGTAGTTTATTTTAATAGGATTGGCGGAAGATTTGAAATAATTCCAAAACTAGGTCTTGAGATTTTGCCTGTCATAGCTCAACACGATAGGACCTATCCTGGTCAAGTTGGGTTGTGACACTAATACTATACACATAACGGAGATGGTATCCACTTGCAAACAAAAAAAATCAAGAAGTTGTTACTTCAACCATATTACTTGGGTAACACAACTCCCTATAACTATATACTATATTTCTAGAGTGGATAGGGCTACTAAATTCTACTTTCCATTAGACTAGAAAACTAATGATTATCCCATAAATATGCATGCTTTTTATGTACTTTTCCATATAACTTACAATTTATAAAGTCTAAATATAAGTATCCAACTAATTTAAAAGACATTATATTCCTAGGATACAAAATTCCTATGTTAGGTGTCCCAATGGGATACTAGAAAAGCCATTTCACTATAATTAAGTAAGATTCTTTAGGTTTTCCTAAAATAAAAAACAAATAAACAAACAATAAATGTAATGTCAATTCTACTAGCAGTTAGATATAATAATGATCCTATTATTTCTCAACACACTTATTTATTTATTATTTTACCACTTAGATCTTTATTTAAGTTTTTGGTAGGGCTCATGGGGGTGTTTATACTTTTACAACCTTCCTTATCAAACTTTTTTATATGTTCTTTAATATATTTAGTCTAATTAAGAAAGGCACAATCTTCCATTTGTTTTATATTCAACCTTATGAAGAAAGGTTAGTTCATTTGTCATGCTAATCTCAAATTAATTCCTCAAAGAAGATGAATATTCTTTAAAAAAACATTAGTTATGGATCCAAATAGAATGTCTTCAACATAAATATGAACTATTAAATGCTTTTTCAGTTTATAAACCTGTTTAGCGAATGTAACACTCTTAAAACAAGGTGGTTGTTCAACATACGCATCTTTTATAAATCCATTTAAGAAAATCTTTACATCCATTTGATATAGCTTAAAGCCTCTAAAACATACAAATAATAATAGAACTCTATAGACTTTTAATCTAGTAACCATGGCAAATGTCTCATCAGAATGTATTCCTTCTATTTTATTATAAACATCAGCTAACAATCTTTTATTGCTTGTAACTACCAATCCCATGTCATTTAACTATTTTTTTATATAATTTTTTTTTCCAATAACACCTCCATCGACAATCTAGTTAGAAGCTCTCATATATCATTTTTATTAAAGAACTTTAACACATCCTATATAGTCGTAATTCAAAATTCATCTCTTAAAGCATCATCTTATTTAGTGGTTTTAACCATTGACCTAAATATAGTATGGCTAATTTCCTATCTAATGTTATTTCTACCATGAATTCCAACATGAGGGTCTCCTATGATTAAGTCTCAAGGATGACTCGATGCATAAATTCAATACCTAGGTTGACTCATGATTTTCAACTTTATCCTCTAAGCTTATGTTTTCAACTCTAGTTATAATATCCTTCTCTTCTTTCACCTATCTAGGAAGAACAACCTCATCAATCTCATCAAAGGTTACATGGATAAATCTTATCTATAAGTGTTATTTTTTTTAATAACCTATAAGGTTTTCCTATGGAGGACTATCCTAAAAAGATAACCTTATTAGATTTTACATCAAACTTCCCTAAATGTAAAATTCCATTATCAAATGTAAAATTCCATTATCAAGTATAATGTTTTTACATCTGAAGATATATAGATGGGATTGGTTTAATGTTCTACACATAAGGATTTCATATATATATATATATATATATTAGTACGAAGTTCACCATGTTTATTTCATAACATATGTGTTTATTTATTAATCCTATAAATATTTGAGTAGCTTTTATTCATTTAATGCTGCCCTATTAGCCTAAATAAAGGTCCAAATCTTCTCTTATGCTATACATTTTCTATAGTGTTATAACATATAAGAAATTATGTTCTTTCCTAGTATCTTTAAAAATTACTCAAAACTTATATGTTGATCACATTTTTATAAGGGGGCAATCCTTCTGCTCTTAGGTTTTCATCATATCCTAGGTCTTCCTAACTTAAAGTAGAATTGACCTATAAGACTTCTTTTAGGAGGTAACCCAAGAAACTAGCACATCTTAGCCCTAGCAAACCTAATCCACTTATGCATTCCCTAATAACCATAAGAGGTGGTTAGAGGACTAAAAAATAAACCTTAGGTCCTAAAATCTAGGTAGGTTCCAATTACCTAAATTACCAAAATGCCCTTGCACCCTTCATTCTTTGAGCCAACCTAAAGCAAACATAGCCTTGGTTATTAGTTGGGAAAATAAGTTTAAGAACATCATTGGAATGGGTTTTACTCATAGTTGACCCTTGGTCAACCTAATTAACCCCAATTAGACAAAACTTCCAAATTCCCATAATACCTAAAAACCATATATGTTGAACCCATTGGATAACCTAGTTGACTAAGACATTAGCCTTGGACCACAAATCATAAATACCAACCTTGAAACCTCCTAAACTAAACCAACCCTTGGTTAACTATTTTGACCATGGTTAAACCAAAGATCACCTAAAAATTTTATACTTACCCTAAACACTTTCCTTGGCTAAACTTAACCCCAACACTTAAAATTGCATCCCAAGTCCTTCAAACCCTTCTTCAAAATTAACCAAAGCTAATCCAACCTATCCATGTTTAAATAAGTCACTCATGATTGGACAAGTTAAATTGTAAACCTTTCCAAAAGGATTTAGCCATAATCCCTCTTTTCCTTGATCTTCTTCTCTCCTTAATATCTAATATATTATATAAAGTACTAAGTGCTATATTTTTTTGTATTGCATATTTCTTTCTTAGACTTTCTAGTACCCTTCTATGTCTTTCCTAAATTTTTGAGCTTTTACATTTAAACCAATTTTTATAATGAAGTTTCTTATTTTTTACCTTTTCTTACATATTTTAATTCCACCACCAACAATTTTTACTCTCATGAGCTTTGCTATTTAATTCTCTAAGCTCATACTTCATAACATTTTCAATATCACTAGAAACTTATTAACACATTGCATTAGCCTCCTCATGGACAACCCAAATCTTGAGATCTTGAATTTTACTCTCAAAAATAATTTTATTAACATTATTTATATGTTTGCAAAAAATCTTAAGACAACATTTTGCTTTATTTTTCATATTACATTCCATCTTAAAATCCAAAACTAATAAGTGATGTTGGGTACAAAATATTTCACTTAGAATGACTTTACAATATTTTCAATCTAAATAATATATTATTTTTATAGTTTAAAGGGATTTTCATCTTCTAAATAAATTGAAAACTTAAACATAAATTCAATCTAGTTCAAAATTAGTAAAGCCAAACATTAGTATAGTTTAAAGGGTTTCTATTTTTTTTTTTCTTGAATCTTATACATTCTCTACCATTTTTCTATTGACTAAATAAATAAATATTCAGGCTTTGTTCCTTCTCCAATTGGCAGGTTAAAATTCAAATCCTTAATCTAAATTGCTTAGTCCTCACTTTAATTGAAAGTTTTTTGAGACATATCTTGAGATATTATTAACTAGGGAGGCTTGACGCTATAAGGAATCTAGAATACAGTAAAAAAATAAACTCTGTTATATTTCACTAAAGTAGGGGAAAATCTCTGGACATAGAATAATTTTTTATACACTATTTAATTTCATTTTCAAAATGATAGGTGAATGTTATATTTATCTTTCAGGATGAACATTACATTCTCTATGTTGAGTATGATTATGAACATAATGTTTTTCTATTTTTAGATCAATAGAGAAGCATTTGCGGATCTTTTGAGATTGTAAGATGCTAGCTATGTATATTTGATTAGAGAAACATAAAAACAAATAATGTACATTAATTTTATCAATAGTGCTTTGATGGAATTTATTGAAAGTATTTGAAGTTCTTAAAATTTATCTATGGATGCTTTATGATAACAATAATAATATTTTTTATGAAGAATAAATTATATTTGTAAGGTACCTCAAATTCTTTTATTTTTGGTAAAGGAAATAACTTTGGTGTCCACTTAATAGTTGTTATGGAAGACCTTTTTGAGTGGTATTAAAACATAAATTAAGGCTTTTGTTATATTGGAGCTAAAACTTTTAGGATACTAAGAAGATAATTTTTTTATGATAAAACTAATGAGAAATTCTAGGTAAAAGTCTTGGCATGTAAAGGAGCTAATGATAGTTTTTTATGCGCTTTATTAGTAGTTAAGGAGTTAAAAAAAATTTAACTTAGTTGCTAATAATAAAAAATTATATCTTTATATTGGAGTTTTTTCATGGTATTTTAGGATTATTGGGGATTGGAGGCCTTAAACTATTATTAGGGATGTGGGGAAATAATTGGGATATTTTAGAGAAGGTTGGATGTGTTTTGGAGTTGAGGAAAGCTTAGTTTAAGGCTATGTAGTGGTGATGAAAATCATGATGGTAGAGAGGGATAAGGGTAAGACATAATAACCAAGTTCTCGCCAAAGGAAAAGAAAATCAGCCACCAAGCTAAATCTAGAAACAGAGCAATAACAAACCCTTTTGACATTAAATTTTACATAACAAAAAATATTTTTTTCTTTGCCTTTGTCTTTGCATTGCATCACTACTAACAACATAGCATTATGAAGAGGCTAGCCACCAAGCAAGCCTCAATTACAAAATTATTCACCTAGCATTTTCTAAATGAGATATGTACTCAAATATTGTTTCAAATGACATTAATCCATTTATGTTCTTATAATCAAATATTTATAAGATTCTTATATTCTTTTAAATTCAAAAACAAAGAAATGAGAAGGAGAGAAGTTGGCCATGTATGTGGATGAGATGGAGGGTATGGTTACTCATGTATAATAACTAATAACCACTAGTCCAAATGAATGTTGGCTAACCATGTATGTGAAATTCATATATTTGGATTATTTTTATTTCAAGTAGTCAAATTCTACTGAATTTAAATTTCTTTTCGTTTCTTATTTTAAAATATAATCTTCAAAATATTTAAATTTTACATTAATAGATTCAAATTTCAAAATTTTAAATTATTATTTTTCAAATTCATTGAATGTCCACCATACAAATATAAATAACATACTATTATGCAATCACACTCAAAATGAATTAAAATGTTAATCTTAATTAATTGACCTCATCATTTTACTTATTGTTGGAACTTGATTATATGAAGCTTTCATCTTTCTTTGAGCTCTAGTGGTTTTTCCACCTTCTTTTACATTAGCATCTTATTCCATAAAAAATATTGTAAACATCCTATATCCTTTTCAACTAAACTAAATTGGAATATTTTGAAACATATTAAGAAGTTTTAGCATGAGACCAAAAGAGCTACAAAATTCTCCATTCTTTATCAAATGAATTATTTATAAGTAATGAATTTATTTATTTTATAATTAAGTTTAGTAATATCATATTTTGTATTGCAAATGTTTCTATAAGTAAAGAGATAAAGGCTAATGATAAGATCATAAACTAAGGCCCTTAAGCAAAATTTTGACCAATCATCATGCAAAACTCTCCATATAAGCCCATCAATGTTCAAAAATACTTTTAAAATCTTGGTAATATGAATTAAAAGCTTAATTTATTCCCCTTTTATTAGTAGTGGGGCTATACAAGTCAAAAAGGAAATGATCTTAATAAGTTGATTGATTTCAATACTACTCTTCCTGCCATTTATGGCCAATCCAAATTTTCATGTCTGGAAGCATTTAGCTTAATAATTATTTTTTTTTTTCATATTTTTTTGGTATCAAGATATGTCATAAATTCATGTAGCGGAATTTTATTGGCTCTTAAGGCTTTCAAATAAAGTCTAAACTCAGAAAAGGCCTATAAATAGGACCATATTTTGTACTTTTTGATTCATTGAATAAAAAGTAATTTTGCTTGTAAAAATGTCATGTGAAAAAGATTGGTGGTTATTCTACGCATTTGTGAAGCTTGGTGGCTGATCCACTAGAGCTTTGCTGAGTCCTTAGTTGTCTCTTCCTACCAATTTTTCCTTCTCTTTACTGACTCAATTTTTATCTCCTCTTATTAGCCTCAAGCTTAGCATCCTTTACCCCAAATAAATGCAAATTCTACCAAACTCTCCTAAATTGCTCCTCAAATCTCTTCTAATCTTCCAAGGCTTTAAATCCCTATGAACTCTTGTGTTTGTGTGTGTGTGTGTGTGTGTGTGTGTGTGTGTGTGTGTGTGTGCGTGTGTGCGTCCATGTGTATAAGTTTGGGTAGATTGTAAGACCTCATTGAACTATCCCTAGGCGCACTAAGTGCAGGAGGGGGGTCGAATTGGTACTTTTAAAATTACTACAACAAAAATTTTCTTTTTATTTTATGTTAGATAATGATTTTCGAAAACAAATCTAAATAAGTGACTAACATAAGTGGAAGTAATTTAGAACTTAAATATTTTTTAGGCATAAATAAATCAAGAAAAATATGAAATTTCTTTTTAGCTAATAATGAATTAAACTAGCTATAACTTGTAATAAGAAATAATATTCATGTAGAAAATTTAAAGTGTATAATTTTAAAAAAATGTAGAAAATAAAAGTAAATCAAAAGAGAACACCATTATTTTTTTAAAAGTTCGGTAAACCTTGACCTACATCCACTCCCAGAGTCCTCCTCTCTGGGTATTGAACTAACATCATAGTGAATCTCCCTTATACTCCTTCTCCCTTGTGGAGAAGCCCTTACAGGAATCACTTCCACTAAACTCCAGGCTGGAAAGAATGGGAAGCTATGTCACCCTCCTTGTGATGGCAGCATACCATCAATCCTTTTTCACCCTCCTAGTGAAGGCAGAGAACCCAAGAAATATTTCTCACACTCCTAGTGATAGCAAAGAACCCTAAACACTGACCTTAAAGCTTCTCCCCCAAGAGTAACTCCATGAACTTAGCAAGGCAATACGAGGAAGCAAGGTGCAAGCTTTCCTAGAGCAACCATGGGAATACCCCTTATACTCCTTCTCCCTCACACATAACCTCTCCTTCTCCCTCTATAAGCCCAAAGCTATCTCAAGAAATTCTCTTTTCCTTCAATATCAAAAAATCTTTTCAAAAGACTTCATTGAGATGCTTAAGTTCAAGGCTTCAAAATCTTAAATTTTTTATTAGGTGACCACTATTATTAAAGTATGATTAGTTCAAAATTGATGTTCATCCAGTAAGATGGAATGTTCATTTAGATGAACTATTCAAATTCTATAAACCTATCATACATTATGCATATAAGCTCGAACGTAATAATTAGTTTAATTCACCCTATTTGTATATGAGGATTATTGGGCGATTAAAAATCATCTCTATTAATTATTTGGTATTATTTACATCATACAATATATTGAGTACAAACATCAATGCTTTGTACCATACGATTAGTTCAAAAATAAGGTTTTTATCTACTATGACATTTAAGATGACTGAATTTTGTCTCTATCAATTGTATTGTATGATCTTCATCATATAATATGATTAGCCATATTTATTAAACTATTATTTAATTGACTAATCACATAGGATAATTAAAGTAAGATTTCAAATATCATATAGTATGATTGGGATCTTACATTATGATTGGGATTGTACAGAACGATTGGGATTGTACATTACAATTAGTTCACAATTAAATTTTTAAAACTTTTACTTAAATGATCTGGCGCTTAGGATTTCCTGAAGGAAAGGAATTGTATAGTAGGATATACTTCATATAGTATGATCAATATATTAGCATTAATAACATAATTAGTGGATAACCCTATATTTTTGTATGTGTGATCAAAAAGTGCGTTTGTAATTGTATTGTACCATTAGTTAAAAAAAAATTGAACAAAGTTTTCCTCACGCCCTTCTGTGTTTATGCATGGTTTCCAATTTAGCACACTACCTTACATGGCCATACTCAAGAAATATAAAATAAGGAAAATAAAAAAATTAGTCTCTTTTGAGATAGATTATGTTCTACCCAAACTCAAGTTTTAATCAATCTCGAGTGGTGTATAATGTACCTAAAATGTTACTACACACTTAAAAGATAATATAAAATATATATGGTTGAAAAAAAAATCTCAATAAATAATATTTTTTATCATCAAAATCACAAGCTAAGGATTCTATTTGCAATAATCTCACCATTTTTTAGGATGGAAAAAATTTTTGGTTGAAAAAATAAATAAGTATTCTTTTCTTCTAATCTCGCTTTCAGTGGGTAATAGATTTGAAAAATAGGGGTAAGCATCTTTTTAAATTAAAGTTTTTTTTTATTAAAAAATGCAAAAAAATAAGAAAATAACGAGAAAAAATGAACTAAAAACAATAATTGCATAATATCAATTATTTTAAAAAACTAAATAGACATACAAATAACCAACAACTACTCCCTCTTTTGAAATCACCTAAAGGAGGAAAAAAGAATAGACATAAAAAGGCTATAGAGCATAAATAACACAAAAAAATAATAAAACATAACACACAAATTCTAAAAGTAGGAAGGCCCCTGATCAGGTGGTGGTGGTGATGGTGGTTGGAAGTATTTGTGAATAGAAGAAAATTAATCCATAAACCATGCCATGTTTGCCTTATGATGTTGTTGTTACTTTTGAATATGAGAATCTCAATAGGACTTTAGTCGATCAAATTATTGTATCAGCTTATCATAAGGGTGAAATTTCTAGATGAGTCAAGAGGGGGATGAATTGGATGATTAAAAACTTCTTTAATGAAAAGAAATCTCTTTTTATGACTTTATGCGGAAGCGAATTTCATTCACAATAAAAAGATAGATAATCAAATTCATCCACGCAATTAACCACAATAAAAATAAATGCAGAAATAAAGTGCAGAAAAAATAAAGGAAAGAACACACCAATTTATAGTGGTTCGGTCAAACCATGACCTACGTCCACTCCCCGGAGGCACCCTCCGAGTATTACACTAAACCTTTAGTGATTCTTCTTTAGCTCCCACAGCTAGGCAGATCAAGTAAAGCATACGTAGTTGAGCTTCAACAAAATCCCTAGATTAACAATGAGATAGGTTACCATGAAGTTGTCCAATTAATCACTCTTCTAGTCAAGATGGATCAAGCGGAGAAAATCAATACAATCCTTTACGACCCAATAAATCCACCATTGAAGGAGATTTAGGTGATATAAGAGCTGGAAAAGAGTTCACCTTAGCAATAGGGAATTACCTGGCCAATCTTGATCAGCAATTTCACGTTCCAAACCTTCTAAGCAATAGGTGTCAAGTGCTTGAACTGTGGAACAGCAACTAGGAGAAGTCTAGACAGCAACGGATTGAATCCTGGGGCTGACCAGCTAGTGTAGAACTGCAGATTTCTGCTGGACAGCAATTTACCAATTTCCAGAAGTCTGGACAGCAACCCGGCTCAGGAAAATAAGCAGGGTTTCCATGTCAGTTGGGGAAAACAGAGTAGTGTAAGGGATAAGGAGTTCCCTTGCAGCTCTCCTTTCTCTGAAATTAAGTTAGAAAGCTAGGGAGAGGGAGAGATACGGTGGGAGCAGGCTGGCAGCAAGAGGGGGGAAGGGAGGAAACGTGGAGAGGATTGAATTGCTTGAATGGCTAATAAATTTTAATTAAGACGGGTTGGAGGGAATTAGGCTCAATTTGAATTTGAATGGAGCTTAATTTTGGGAGTTAATAAGGGAGTAATAATGGCTAGAATTAATGAGAGAGAGGGGGAGGAGTGGGCCGGCCTAGGTTGAATGTCAAATGCTCAATGAATGTGGACCACACAATGAATTGTAATTAATGCTCAAATCTGAGAATTAATCTCAGATTTAAGGTGATGGAGGGATATTTCCTTCAAGGCTTAAGTATAAATAGAAAGCATTTGACATTCAAATTGTTTTGAATTTGAATTCAAATCTTTTCCTAAAATTTAAGGAGCCCAAATAAGGAAAGAAGTAATGGGGATATTAATGGAGAATTCAAGGGGAAGGGAGATGAAGATGCCGGCGGTTTGGGATCTAGTGGAGGAGGTCCGGCGGGGAGAAGTGGTGGTGGGTGGTTCACGCCGGCAGTTAGGTGGCGGCGGGGGTTGGCCTGCCCGAGTGGGAAGAGAAGGGGACGGGTGGGAAACTATGCCGACGGTGGGAGAAAAGAAAAGGAAAAAAAAAAGGAACTAGAAAAGAGAAGGATGATGAAGACCAAGAGCTCGCCGGAGGTAGCTGTTGGGTAATGCGATTAGCCTCTCCCAGGCTCTTTTCTCTCTAACTCTCCTTCGAGCTCTCTCAAGAACAATAAGCAAGATATCTTAATAATTCTTCATTAACCTTCAAAATAATACAAGTGGCTTATATATAGCCATACATAGTGAAAGAAAACAAAAGACATAGTTGCCCCTAGGGTACACATAATACTAAACCCTTTAAGCAAGGGTATAAACAGAAGAAAAATAACAAAACTCTTAAAACATAAAACTAGTACAATGATAATAAAAAATAGATCGGTGTGATCGTGGCCGTTGATCGTCGTCCACGTCTCTGATATACTTTCCATGATCTGATGTTCTCATCACATAATAGAGGTGGACTATCTAGTTAGATACATTCCTCATGAACACCCATTATGACTTTTACTAAGCAAGTTGGAATAAGTAAAAAATTAGTCTATCTCGATTGTGTCAAAATTATGCATCAAATTTCCCAATATTATAAGTATTGATACGAAAGCTTGTATAAATTAAATCATCAAGTGGACTACAGAACTTCTGAATAAACTTTAAATTTAAATTCATATGACATAGTTATAATTTGGGAAACACTTTAAAAACCAGAAACTGAAATCATCCAGCATCAATGCAAAACGACTTGTTGCAGACTTAAAGGTGAAATTTATTACAGCACAAACTAGAGTAAGAAAACTAACAAAACAGTTGCAAATCTATGGTGCTAACAATTAAAACCCATAAGAAAGAAGTAAGCCTGGACCATTCCAATGCCTCCAACGTGAGCACAATGTGGGCTCCGAAAATTCAGCCCCGGCCTCCGCGCTCGCTCTTTTCTTATTCGGCGAGGGAGTTTTAACTGAATAAGTTTCGGGGTAAATTTTGGAAGGCAGATGGGTTTGTAGATAAGACACTACCCAGATTACGCCCTCATTTTGCGAGGACTTTATGATCTGAGTTCTGGTTTCCTATAGGCGCAAGCCCCTATAGTTAATTACCCCTCCCGATCACGAGAGAGAACTTTCGATTAAGGCTAGTCATCAATCAGATACGTAGAATATACGTGTATCTGGCATATAGTAGCAGCAATGGATACGGAATTTTGGAAATCTGAAGATTTGGGTGTTGAGAATTTGAAGGTTCATATATTTGGAATTTGGTTTGAAAGATTTGAGAAATTTGATATTTAAAATTGGAATTTGAAGATTTTGACATTTAAAAGTAGAAATTGCACCATCTTGCACTTAAAGCGGATGGTGGGGGAATGGATGATGGGCCCGATCAAGATCCCATGGTTCCATCGTCCCGGGCCATCGTGGTCCCTGGTCTACTTAGTCAGAGGAGGTAGTCGACCCAACCTGACAGAAGGATCCTTGTCGGCAGCCATGGGTTGCTTCGTCCAAGGAGACCTTGTAGACTTGGGATGGGTGTTTGTCTAAGGGGACAAATTTAAATCCACCTTAGCTAACAGAGGGCTTTGTGCCCTATCAATCATATCCTATTGATTCATATCTCAAGGATTTGATGCCAATAAGGAACGTAACGACGCTGGCCATAACCGATATTTCGTGGTGCCATTTGGCGGCAAAACCACTCGGTTCAGAGGGCCCCGGGTCATAACTGTTTATTCTGCGGTGCCATTTGGCGGCAAACCGCCGGTTAGAGGCACGTACCACGTCCTTACTAACAGGAGATTATCTTGAGAATGGATCCTAGTGATATTTTAGACTAGGCATTTGACTCTTAGTGAGCTGAAGTAAATTTTGATTATCCACCTCGGCAAACTGTTGCGGAGGGTGGATGAATTTTGCTTTAAGCGGGTTGATGGATTTATTTTAATTTTAAATATTTTTAGAATTTTGGTATTTTTGGAATTTTTGTGGAGTTTTGGGTTTTTAGATTTTTCTGGGATTTTGGGTGGAGCTTTGGAAGACATTTGAAATTATTTGAGAACCCCTCCGGTTGAGATCTTCAATCAACGTGGCCATCATCGGGGTGTTCGAGGGCATTCCCTTTATGGATTGAACCTTGTCAACTCTATCGTGCTGTCGACAGAGGATCGGGTTTCGTAGGCTTTATGCCCTTTGATAGTGAATTCTCATTGTTGTAGGCCTTGAAGGCCTAATATGAATGTTTTTAAGTAAATATACAGGTCGCCACAACTTTATATTTGCTTAATGGTTCGAACCCTGTCGACTTCTATTGACCTGTATAGAAGGATCGGTTTCGAACCTGAATTCACTTGTCAACCCGCGCAGCATTCCCTAGACGTCACGTGTATACCAATAACACGCTCGTCGGGGCCCATGCGGGTTTGGAGGCATTTTATAATTAAACCCTGTCGACTCCTTTTTACTTGCTAAGGAAGATCGGGTTTAAAATTTGATAACCCGCGCAGCATCCCTAGACGTCATGTGTGTACCAATAACACGCTCGTCGGGGCCCTTGCGGGTGTTTGATTACATTTACCCCTTTTAGTGTGCCTATGTGTATACAAACTATTGTGCACGTGCGGGAGTATTTTTGAAATAGACGCCTTCTGTCTGCTTGTACGAATGCTGCAGATCCGGTGGCGTGGAGTAGCAGCTTTTGGATCAGTTGTTTGCTGCTTTGTATAGGTAAACTGTCGTGCACTACTTGTTGATTTTTGTAGGCAAGTCATAGTGCACTAACTAATCTCCTGCCTTGGGTTGTAGAAGCTTGTAGGAACTTATAATCTTTATGCACTATGCTGTGATTTTGGTCTTTATAATACGCCACTATTATTGGAGGTAGATGTGTTCATTCTTAGATTGAAGTTGACTACAGGATACTGCATTTACTGTAGTCTTTATGCATCTACCCATCAGTGGCATGTGGCACATACAATTGTCTTTGTGGAGAGAGATCGTATGTGTTTTAGATCTTCTTTCAGCACTAATAATGGATAGCAGTTTTATAAAAGACTGCTTAAATGCACCTCTATGGATAAAGCTACTATTGGGATGCTTCTTGATCTATTTATGACCCAACCATAATTCTTTCTTAATTGTTGTTGACTAGGGGGAAGCCATAACATTTAATGTATGAGATTTATATATATCATAAAGCATTAGTAATGTCGTTGATCATGGCCTTTATAAACTAGCTATGGAATTTGTTAAGATTTTTCATGAAGCTTTGTAGATAGGTTGTCACATCTTCTAAGATTCATACGAATTATTGTTTATGGATGACTCAAAATGGTTATGATCTTCCTTACGGTCTTCTTGTTGCTTGCAACACAAACCTCATTTGCAAGCCTTTTGTCTCCCTATATGGCTGCAAACCTACTTGCAAACTCTTTGTTCTCGAAGATGGCCTTACAAGACATATAATAAATTTGATATCAATCCTTTCATTCCAATTGAGATGATTGTTGACATAAGCTTTATATTAAAGCTTGTAATCACTTTATATATCTTTCTTTGCTTGCTTGGGTGAGATTCGAATTGATCACCCCCTTTGATTAGCACTTGTATTTCTATTAGAATGACAA